>NC_048593.1:45312616-45352616 GCF_013265735.2 Oncorhynchus mykiss
AGCCCTCACTATTAACCCTCCATATTAACCCTAGCCCTCCATATTAACCCTCCATATTAACCTTAGCCCTCCATATTAACCCTCCATATTAACCCTAGCCCTCACTATTAACCCTCCATATTAACCCTAGCCCTCCATATTAACCCTCCATATTAACCCTCACTATTAACCCTCCATATTAACCCTAGCCTTCCATATTAACCCTCCATATTAACCCTGCCCTCCATATTAACCCTCCATATTAACCCTAGCCCTCACTATTAACCCTCCATATTAACCCTGCCCTCCAAATTAACCCTCCATATTAACCCTAGCCCTCCATTTCAACCCTCCATATAAACCTTCCATATTAACCCTCCATATTAACCCTAGCCCTCCATATTAACCCTCCATATTAACCATATCCCTCCATATTAACCCTCCATATTAACCCTAGCCCTCCATATTAACCCTCCCTATTAACCCTCCATATTAACCCTAGCCCTCCATATTAACCCTAGCCCTCCATATTAACCCTAGCCCTCCATATTAACCCTAGCCCTCCATATTAACCCTAGCCCTCCATATTAACCCTCCATATTAACCCTAGCCCTCCATATTATCCCTCCATATGAACCCTCCATATTAACCCTCCATATTAACCCTAGCTCTCCATATAAACCCTCCATATTAACCTTAGCCCTCCATATTAACCCTCCATATTAACCCTAGCCCTCACTATTAACCCTCCATATTAACCCTAGCCCTCCATATTAACCCTAGCCCTCACTATTAACCCTCCATATTAACCCTAGCCCTCACTATTAACCCTCCATATTAACCCTAGCCCTCCATATTAACCCTCCATATTAACCTTAGCCCTCCATATTAACCCTCCATATTAACCCTAGCCCTCACTATTAACCCTCCATATTAACCCTAGCCCTCCATATTAACCCTCCATATTAACCCTCACTATTAACCCTCCATATTAACCCTAGCCTTCCATATTAACCCTCCATATTAACCCTGCCCTCCATATTAACCCTCCATATTAACCCTAGCCCTCACTATTAACCCTCCATATTAACCCTGCCCTCCAAATTAACCCTCCATATTAACCCTAGCCCTCCATTTCAACCCTCCATATAAACCTTCCATATTAACCCTCCATATTAACCCTAGCCCTCCATATTAACCCTCCATATTAACCCTATCCCTCCATATTAACCCTCCATATTAACCCTAGCCCTCCATATTAACCCTCCCTATTAACCCTCCATATTAACCCTAGCCCTCCATATTAACCCTAGCCCTCCATATTAACCCTAGCCCTCCATATTAACCCTAGCCCTCCATATTAACCCTCCATATTAACCCTAGCCCTCCATATTATCCCTCCATATGAACCCTCCATAAACCCTCCATATTAACCCTAGCCCTCCCTATTAACCCTCCCTATTAACCCTCCATATTAACCCTAGCCCTCCCTATTAACCCTCCATACTAACCCTCCATATAAACCCTCCCTATTAACCCTCCATATTAACCCTCCATATTAACCCTCCATAATAACCCTCCCTATTAACCCTCCCCATTATCCCTCCCTATTAACCCTCCCTATTAACCCTCCATATTAACCCTCCCTATTAACCCCTTACCTCCCTATTAACCCCTCCCTTCCCTATTAACCCTCCATTTAATCCCTCCCTACTAACCCTCCATATTAATCCTCCCTATTAACCCTAGCCCCCCACATTATCCCTCCCTATTAACCCCTCCCCTCCCTATTCACCCCTCCCTATTAACCCCTCCCCTCCCTATTAACCCTCCATATTAACCCTCCCTATTAACCCCCCCCCCCTCCCTATTAACCCATCCCTATTAACCCCTCCCCTCCATATTAACCCCTCCCTCTGTCACTCATGTCTATACAGGTGTCCCATTGGGGGATAGGGGATCCTGTGTGTGTGTGTGGCAACCAGCCTGCCTCCCATTTTCTCTCACTTTATGGAACACAAAGCTTTTACTATCTCATCCTGGAATATACAAGGTCAGAGGTCATCTGCCTTTGGCCTAAAGATCAGGAACCCAGACCTCATCAAATAAATTGGAAATACAGACTTTGTCACCCGACAAGAAACATGGTATCGAGGATACGGACCCACTGGTTCCCCTTTAGGTTACAGTGAGCTTGTAGACTCAGGTTGTATGCTAAGGGACTCAGGTTGTATGCTAATTTGGTATAGATCAGACCTGACCCACTCTATTAAATTAGTCAAAACAGGAACATTTTACATCTGGCTAGAAATGAATAAGGACATTTTCTCAACAGATGCTACCTATATTCCCCCAATAGAATCCCCATACTTTAAAGATGACAGCTTCTCCATCCCAAGGCACCTGTACCTGTATCCCCCCGTATATAGCCCGGCTATTGTTATTTTCCTGCTGCGGTTTAGTTATTTGTTACTTTAATTTTTAAAAATGTACTTATCTAGTTTTTTACTGAACACTTATTTTTCATAAAACTGCTCTGTTGGTTAAGGGCTTGTTAGTTGTTGTTGTTAGCATTTCACTGTATGGTCTATACCTACAACTACCTACAGTACAGTATTAGGCGCATGTGACAAATACAATTTGATTTGAGTTTATCAACAATTTCTAGGCTCATATACTAGTCCTAAACGCGACCTAAACGCCACAACTGGACAAGAACCCGACACCTGGAGGTGACATCATTCCCTCCCCCATATGCCCCCCCCCCCCCCCCCCCCCCAAGACACAACTACGACAACATAACCAACAAAAATGGGTCACAACTCCTGCTGCTCTGTCGGACACTGGGTATGTACGTAGTCAATGGTAGGCATCAAGGGGACTCCCATGGTACAGTCGTGGCCAAAAGTTTTGAGAATGACACAAATATTAATTTCCACAAAGTTTGCTGGTTCAGTGTCTTTAGATATTTTTGTCAGATGTTACTGTGGAATACTGATGTATAACTATAAGCATTTCATAAGTGTCAAAGGCTTTTATTGACAATTACATGAAGTTGATGCAAAGAGTCAATATTTGCAGTGTTGACCCTTCTTTTTCAAGACCTCTGCAATCTGCCCTGGCATGCTGTCAATTAACTTCTGGGCCACATCCTGACTGATGGCAGCCCATTCTTGCATAATCAATGCTTGAAGTTTGTCAGAATTTGTGGGGTTTTGTTTGTCCACCCGCCTCTTGAGGATTGACCACAAGTCCTCAATGGGATTAAGGTCTGGGGAGTTTCCTGGCCATGGACCCAAAATATCAATGTTTTGTTCCCCGAGCTCCATCATGCTGGAAAAGGCATTGTTCGTCAACTGTTCCTGGATGGTTGGGAGAAGTTGCTCTCGGAGGATGTGTTGGTACCATTCTTTATTCATGGCTGTGTTCTTAGGCAAAATTGTGAGTGAGCCCACTCCCTTGGCTGAGAAGCAACCCCACACATGAATGGTCTCAGGATGCTTTACTGTTGGCATGACACAGGACTGATGGTAGTGCTCACATTGTCTTCTCCGGACAAGTTTTTTTTCCGGATGCCCAAACAATCAGAAAGCGGATTCATCAAAGAAAATGACTTTACCCCAGTCCTCAGCAGTCCAATCCATGTACCTTTTGCAGAATATCAGTCTGTCCCTGATGTTTTTCCTGGAGAGAAGTGGCTTCTTTGCTGCCCTTCTAGACACCAGGCCATCCTCCAAAAGTCTTTGCCTCACTGTGCATGCAGATGCACTCACACCTGCCTGTTGCCATTCCTGAGCAAGCTCTGTACTGGTGGTGCCCCGATCCTGCAGCTGAATCAACTTTAGGAGACGGTCCTGGCGCTCGCTGGACTTTCTTGGGCACCCTGAAGCCTTCTTCACAACAATTGAATCGCTCTCCTTGAAGTTCTTGATGATCCGATAACTGGTTGATTGAGGTGCAATCTTACTGGCAGCAATACCCTTGCCTGTGAAGCCCTTTTTGTGCAAAGCAATGATGACGGCACATGTTTCCTTGCAGGTAACTATGGTTGACAGAGAAAGAACAATGATCCCAAGCACCACCCTCCTTTTGAAGCTTCCAGTTTGTTATTCGAACTCAATCAGCATGACAGAGTGATCTCCAGCCTTGTCCTCGTCAACACTCACACCTGTGTTAACAAGAAAATCACTGACATGATGTCAGCTGCTCCTTTTGTGGCAGGGCTGAAATGCGGTGGAAATGTTTTTGGGAGTTCAGTTCATTTGCATGGCAAAGAGGGACTTGGCAATTCATCTGATCGCTCTTCATAACATTCTGGAGTATATGCAAATTGCCATCATACAAACTGAGGCAGCAGACGAAAATGTATATTTGTGTAATTCTCAAAACTTTTGGCCACGACTGTAGGTACACCAACAGCTCATCTCTTAGCAGTACTATTGTAGACTACTTTATCACTGACCTCAACCCAGAGTCTCTCAGAGCTTTCACAGTCAGTCCACTGACACCCTTATCAGACCACAGCAAAATCACAGTCTACTTCAACAGAGCAATACTCAATGAGGCATCAAAGCCAAAGGAACTGAGTAACATTAAGAAATGCTATAGATGGAACATAGTGTAGAAACCTACCAATACATTATTAGACAACAACAAATTCAATCCCTTCTAGACAATTTCCTGGACAAAATATGTCACTGTAATAGTGAAGGTGTAAACTTGACAGAAAGAAAACCTAATCAGTATATTTGAGCTCTCAGCTTCTTAGCTGAGAGCTTCCCTATCAAATCTAAACATTTCAAGCAGGTCAACCCTAAGAAAATGAACAATGACAAATGGTTTGATGAAGAATGCAAAAAGCCCTAAGGAATAAATTGAGAAAGCTATCCAACCAAAAACATAGAGACCTAGAAAACCTGAGCCTTCACTACGGTGAATCACTAAAACAATACAGAAATACACTACTGGAGAAAAATAAAATCCATAGAATCTAATCTGGGAAAATTGGAAAACTCCAAACAAACAACAACGTTTTGGAGTTCTCTATCCAAAACGGAGATGAATGGATAAACCACTTCTACAATCTTTTATAACAAAGAACAAACAGCAACAACATATGTATCAAATACAAATCTTAGAATTAACCATTAATAACAAAATACAAACCCTCAAAATGCAAAATGCCCACTGGGGTTGATGGTATCCTAAATTAAATATTCAAATATACAGACCCCAAATTCCAATTGGCTATACTAAAACTCTTTAACATCATCCTCTGTTATCTTCCCCGATATTTGGAACCAAGGCCTGATCACCCCAATCCACAAACGTCGAGACAAATTCAACCCCAATAACTACCGTGGGATATGCATCAACAGTAACCTTGGGAAAATCCTCTGCATTATCATTAACAGCAGACTCGTACATTTCCTCAATGAAAACAATGTACTGAGCAAATGTCAATTTGGCTTTTTACCAAATTACCATACGACAGACCACGTATTCACCCTGCACATCCTAATTAACAACCAAACAAACCAAAACAAAGGCAAAGTTTTCTCATGCTTTGTTGATTTAAAAAAAAGCTTTGGACTCACTTTGACATGAGGGTCTGCTATACAATTGGATGGAAAGTGGTGTTGGGAGAAAAACATACGGCATTATAAAATCCATGTACACAAACAACAAGTGTGCGGTTAAAATAGGCAAAAAACACATTTCTTTTCACAGGGATGTGGTTGTCGGAACTTTCGGAACTAGAAGCACAAGCATTTCGCTACACTCGCATTAACATCTGCTAACTTTGTGTATGTGATTTCAATTGATTTGATTAGTGCTGTAATATCTAACAAGTAATCTAACAAATTCACAATGACTACCTTATTCACACAATGTACAGGGATGGAATAAGAATATGTACATATAAATAAATGGATGAGAGATGGCCGTGCGGCATAGGCAAGATGCAATATATGGTATAGAGTACAGTATATCAAATCAAATCAAATCCAATGTATTTGTCACATACACATGGTTAGCAGATGTTAATGCGAGGGTAGCGAAATGCTTGTGCTTCTAGTTCCGACAATGCAGTAATAACCAACGAGTAATCTAATCTAACAATTCCAAAACTACTACATCATACACACAAGTGTAAAGGGATAAAGAATATGTACATAAAGATATATGAATGAGTGATGGGACAGAACGGCATAGGCAAGATGCAGTAGATGGTATCGAGTACAGTATATACATATGAGATGAGTATGTAAATAAAGTGGCATAGTTTAAAGTGGCTAGTGATACATGTATTACATAAAGATGCAGTAGATGATATAGAGTACAGTATATACATATACATATGAGATGAGTAGTGTAGGGTACGTAAACATTATATTAAGTAGCATTGTTTAAAGTGGCTAGTGATATATTTTACATCAATTTCCATCAATTCCCATTATTATAGTGGCTGGAGTTGAGTGTTGGCAGCAGCCACTCAATGTTAGTGGTGGCTGTTTAACAGTCTGATGGCTTTGAGATGGAAGCTGTTTTTCAGTCTCTCGGTCCCAGCTTTGATGCACCTGTACTGACCTCGCCTTCTGGATGATAGCGGGGTGAACAGGCAGTGGCTCGGGTGGTTGTTGTCCTTGATGATCTTTATGGCCTTCCTGTGACATCGGGTGGTGTAGGTGTCCTGGAGGGCAGGTAGTTTGCCCCCGGTGATGCGTTGTGCAGACCTCACTACCCTCTGGAGAGCCTAACAGTTGTGGGCGGAGCAGTTGCCGTACCAGGCGGTGATACAGCCCAACATGATGCTCTCGATTGTGCATCTGTAGAAGTTTGTGAGTGCTTTTGGTGACAAGCCGAATTTCTTCAGCCTCCTGAGGTTTTCACAACGCTGTCTGTGTAGGTGGACCAATTCAGTTTGTCCGTGATGTGTACGCCGAGGAACTTAAAACTTACTACCCTCTCCACTATTGTCCCATCGATGTGGATAAGGGGGTGCTCCCTCTGCTGTTTCCTGTAGTCCACAATCATCTCCTTTGTTTGGTTGATGTTGAGTGTGAGGTTATTGTCCTGACACCACACTCTGAGGGCCCTCACCTCCTCCCTGTAGGCCGTCTCGTCGTTGTTGGTAATCAAGCCTACCACTGTAGTGTCGTCCACAAACTTGATGATTGAGTTGGAGGCGTGCATGGCCAGGATTGATTGAATATGTCCGTAAACACACCAGCCAGCTGGTCTGCGCATGCTCTGAGGACCCGGCTGGGGATGCCGTCTGGGCCTGCAGCCTTGCGAGGGTTAACACGTTTAAATGTTTTCCTCGGCTGCAGTGAAGGAGAGTCCGAAGGTTTTGGTTGCGGGCCGTGTCAGTGGCACTGTATTGTCCTCAAAGAGACATACAGAGGTATATAGAGAGGTCAAATGTATTTGGCTAAGGTGTATGTAAACTTCTGACTTCAACTGTATATAGAGAGGTATATAGAGAGGTATGTGGAGAGGTACATAGAGAGGTATACAGAGAGGTATATGGAGAGGTACATAGAGAGGTATACAGAGAGGTATACGGAGAGGTATATGGAGAGATATATAGAGAGGTATATGGAGAGGTATATGGAGAGGTATATGGAGAGGTATATGGAGAGGTATATGGAGAGGTATATGGAGAGGTATATAGAGAGGTATATGGAGAGGTATATAGAGAGGTATATAGAGAGGTATATGGAGAGGTATGTGGAGAGGTATATAGAGACACAGAGCGGTACATAGAGAGGTATATAGAGACACAGAGAGGTACATAGAGAGGTATATAGAGATGTATATAGAGAGGTACATAGAGAGGTACATAGAGAGGTATATAGAGAGGTATATAGAGAGGTATGGAGATTTACAGTAGGAGGTACAGGCAGGCAGGAAAGGCAGAGAGAGGGTTGGGGGTGAAAATCTGAGTTGTAGAGTAACAGGCAGGCAGGTGGTCATGGTACCCAGATGCCATTGCTCAGATCTGGCCTGTGACTCATGCTAGCTCTACAGGAACAGATGGTTAGACAGCAGACAGAGAGAGATAAGAAGAGAGAGAGAGGGGAGAAGAGAGAGAGGGGAGAAGAGAGAGAAAGATGGGGAGAAGAGAGAGAGGGGAGAAGAGAGAAAGAGGGGAGAAGAGAGAGAGAGAGGGGAGAAGAGAGGGAGAGATGAGAAGAGAGAGAGAGGGGGAGAAGAGAGGGAGAGAGAAAGAGGAAGGGGGAAGAGGGAGAATGGGGGGGAGCAGAGAGAGAGACAAACACAAATAATTTCTACCCTTCTATATAAGATAATTATATCAGGTAATTACATAAGGCAACAGTACCTCTATAGTACCTCATCCAGAAGACATACCAGGGACTCTAAAGAGCATCTGACCTGATACCGGCTGGATCTGCTCGTCCTGGCCGATTCATTACTCATCCATCCACATGGACCTGCATTAGAACTGTCACCAGTGTTACAGTTGGCTGGAAGACAACATTAGACCTGTCACCAGCATTACAGTTGGCTGGAAGACAACATTAGACCTGTCACCAGCATTAGACCTGTCACCAGTGTTACAGTTGGCTGGAAGACAACATTAGACCTGTCACCAGCATTAGACCTGTCACCAGCATTACAGTTGGCTGGAAGACAACATTAGACCTGTCACCAGCATTAGACCTTTCACCAGTGTTACAGTTGGCTGGAAGACAACATTAGACCTGTCAGCAGCATTACAGTTGGCTGGAAGACAACATTAGACCTGTCACCAGTGTTACAGTTGGCTGGAAGACAACATTAGACCTGTCACCAGCATTACAGTTGGCTGGAAGGCAACATTAGACCTGTCACCAGCATTACAGTTGGCTGGAAGACAACATTAGACCTGTCACCAGCATTACAGTTGGCTGGAAGGCAACATTAGACATGTCACCAGCATTACAGTTGGCTGGAAGACAACATTAGACCTGTCACCAGCATTAGACCTGTCACCAGCATTACAGTTGGCTGGAAGACAACATTAGACCTGTCACCAGCATTAGACCTGTCACCAGCATTAGACCTGTCAGCAGCATTACAGTTGGCTGGAAGACAACATTAGACCTGTCACCAGCATTACAGTTGGCTGGAAGACAACATTAGACCTGTCACCAGCATTACAGTTGGCTGGAAGACAACATTAGACCTGTCACCAGCATTAGACCTGTCACCAGCATTACAGTTGGCTGGAAGACAACATTAGACCTGTCAGCAGCATTACAGTTGGCTGGAAGACAACATTAGACCTGTCAGCAGCATTAGACCTGTCATCAGCATTAGACCTGTCACCAGTATTACAGTTGGCTGGAAGACAACATTAGACCTGTCACCAGCATTACAGTTGACTGGAAGACAACATTAGACCTGTCAGCAGCATTACAGTTGGCTGGAAGACAACATTAGACCTGTCAGCAGCATTAGACCTGTCACCAGCATTAGACCTGTCACCAGTATTACAGTTGGCTGGAAGACAACATTAGACCTGTCACCAGCATTACAGTTGGCTGGAAGACAACATTAGACCTGTCACCAGCATTACAGTTGGCTGGAAGACAACATTAGACCTGTCACCAGCATTAGACCTGTCACCAGCATTAGACCTGTCACCAGTGTTACAGTTGGCTGGAAGACAACATTAGACCTGTCACCAGCATTACAGTTGGCTGGAAGACAACATTAGACCTGTCACCAGCGTTACAGTTGACTGGAAGACAACATTAGACCTGTCACCAGTGTTACAGTTGGCTGGAAGGCAACATTAGACCTGTCACCAGCATTACAGTTGGCTGGAAGACAACATTAGACCTGTCACCAGCATTAGACCTGTCACCAGCATTACAGTTGGCTGGAAGACAACATTAGACCTGTCACCAGCATTACAGTTGACTGGAAGACAACATTAGACCTGTCAGCAGCATTACAGTTGGCTGGAAGACAACATTAGACCTGTCAGCAGCATTAGACCTGTCACCAGCATTACAGTTGGCTGGAAGACAACATTAGACCTGTCACCAGCATTAGACCTGTCACCAGTGTTACAGTTGGCTGGAAGACAACATTAGACATGTCACCAGCATTAGACCTGTCACCAGCATTACAGTTGGCTGGAAGACAACATTAGACCTGTCACCAGCATTACAGTTGGCTGGAAGACAACATTAGACCTGTCACCAGCATTACAGTTGGCTGGAAGACAACATTAGACCTGTCACCAGAGTTACAGTTGGCTGGAAGACAACATTAGACCTGTCACCAGAGTTACAGTTTGCTGGAAGACAACATTAGACCTGTCACCAGAGTTACAGTTGGCTGGAAGACAACATTAGACCTGTCACCAGTGTTACAGTTGGCTGGAAGACAACATTAGACCTGTCACCAGCATTAGACCTGTCACCAGCATTACAGTTGGCTGGAAGGCAACATTAGACCTGTCACCAGCATTAGACCTGTCACCAGTGTTACAGTTGGCTGGAAGACAACATTAGACCTGTCACCAGCATTAGACCTGTCACCAGCATTAGACCTGTCACCAGTGTTACAGTTGGCTGGAAGACAACATTAGACCTGTCACCAGCATTACAGTTGGCTGGAAGACAACATTAGACCTGTCACCAGCATTACAGTTGGCTGGAAGACAACATTAGACCTGTCACCAGCATTACAGTTGGCTGGAAGACAACATTAGACCTGTCACCAGCATTACAGTTGGCTGGAAGACAACATTAGACCTGTCACCAGCATTACAGTTGGCTGGAAGACAACATTAGACCTGTCACCAGAGTTACAGTTGGCTGGAAGACAACATTAGACCTGTCACCAGTGTTACAGTTGGCTGGAAGACAACATTAGACCTGTCACCAGTGTTACAGTTGGCTGGAAGACAACATTAGACCTGTCACCAGCATTACAGTTGGCTGGAAGGCAACATTAGACCTGTCAGCAGCATTACAGTTGGCTGGAAGACAACATTAGACCTGTCAGCAGCATTAGACCTGTCACCAGCATTACAGTTGGCTGGAAGACAACATTAGACCTGTCACCAGCATTAGACCTGTCACCAGTGTTACAGTTGGCTGGAAGACAACATTAGACATGTCACCAGCATTAGACCTGTCACCAGCATTACAGTTGGCTGGAAGACAACATTAGACCTGTCACCAGCATTACAGTTGGCTGGAAGACAACATTAGACCTGTCACCAGCATTACAGTTGGCTGGAAGACAACATTAGACCTGTCACCAGCGTTACAGTTGGCTGGAAGACAACATTAGACCTGTCACCAGCATTAGACCTGTCACCAGTGTTACAGTTGGCTGGAAGACAACATTAGACCTGTCACCAGCATTACAGTTGGCTGGAAGACAACATTAGACCTGTCACCAGCGTTACAGTTGGCTGGAAGACAACATTAGACCTGTCACCAGCATTAGACCTGTCACCAGCATTACAGTTGGCTGGAAGACAACATTAGACCTGTCACCAGCATTACAGTTGGCTGGAAGACAACATTAGACCTGTCACCAACATTAGACCTGTCACCAGCATTAGACCTGTCACCAGCATTAGACCTGTCACCAGCATTAGACCTGTCACCAGCATTAGACCTGTCACCAGCATTACAGTTGGCTGGAAGACAACATTAGACCTGTCACCAGCATTACAGTTGGCTGGAAGACAACATTAGACCTGTCACCAGAGTTACAGTTGGCTGGAAGGCAACATTAGACCTGTCACCAGCATTACAGTTGGCTGGAAGACAACATTAGACCTGTCACCAGCATTACAGTTGGCTGGAAGGCAACATTAGACCTGTCACCAGCATTACAGTTGGCTGGAAGACAACATTAGACCTGTCACCAGCATTACAGTTGGCTGGAAGGCAACATTAGACCTGTCACCAGCATTAGACCTGTCACCAGCATTACAGTTGGCTGGAAGACAACATTAGACCTGTCACCAGCGTTACAGTTGGCTGGAAGACAACATTAGACCTGTCAGCAGCATTACAGTTGGCTGGAAGACAACATTAGACCTGTCACCAGCATTAGACCTGTCACCAGCATTACATTAGACCTGTCACCAGCATTAGACCTGTCACCAGCATTAGACCTGTCACCAGTGTTACAGTTGGCTGGAAGACAACATTAGACCTGTCACCAGCATTACAGTTGGCTGGAAGACAACATTAGACCTGTCACCAGTGTTACAGTTGGCTGGAAGACAACATTAGACCTGTCACCAGCATTACAGTTGGCTGGAAGACAACATTAGACCTGTCACCAGCATTAGACCTGTCACCAGCATTAGACCTGTCACCAGCATTACAGTTGGCTGGAAGACAACATTAGACCTGTCAGCAGCATTAGACCTGTCACCAGAGTTACAGTTGGCTGGAAGGCAACATTAGACCTGTCACCAGCATTACAGTTGGCTGGAAGACAACATTAGACCTGTCACCAGCATTACAGTTGGCTGGAAGACAACATTAGACCTGTCACCAGCATTACAGTTGGCTGGAAGGCAACATTAGACCTGTCACCAGCATTACAGTTGGCTGGAAGACAACATTAGACCTGTCACCAGTGTTACAGTTGGCTGGAAGGCAACATTAGACCTGTCACCAGCATTACAGTTGGCTGGAAGACAACATTAGACCTGTCACCAGCATTAGACCTGTCACCAACGTTACAGTTGGCTGGAAGACAACATTAGACCTGTCACCAGCATTAGACCTGTCACCAGCATTAGACCTGTCACCAGCATTACAGTTGGCTGGAAGACAACATTAGACCTGTCACCAGCATTACAGTTGGCTAGAAGACAACATTAGACCTGTCACCAGCATTAGACCTGTCACCAGCATTACAGTTGGCTGGAAGACAACATTAGACCTGTCACCAGCATTACAGTTGGCTGGAAGGCAACATTAGACCTGTCACCAGCATTACAGTTGGCTGGAAGACAACATTAGACCTGTCACCAGTGTTACAGTTGGCTGGAAGGCAACATTAGACCTGTCACCAGCATTAGACCTGTCACCAGCATTACAGTTGGCTGGAAGGCAACATTAGACCTGTCACCAGCATTAGACCTGTCACCAGTGTTACAGTTGGCTGGAAGACAACATTAGACCTGTCACCAGCATTAGACCTGTCACCAGCATTAGACCTGTCACCAGTGTTACAGTTGGCTGGAAGACAACATTAGACCTGTCACCAGCATTACAGTTGGCTGGAAGACAACATTAGACCTGTCACCAGCATTACAGTTGGCTGGAAGACAACATTAGACCTGTCACCAGTGTTACAGTTGGCTGGAAGACAACATTAGACCTGTCACCAGCATTACAGTTGGCTGGAAGACAACATTAGACCTGTCACCAGTGTTACAGTTGGCTGGAAGACAACATTAGACCTGTCACCAGCATTACAGTTGGCTGGAAGACAACATTAGACCTGTCACCAGCATTAGACCTGTCACCAGCATTAGACCTGTCACCAGCATTAGACCTGTCACCAGCATTACAGTTGGCTGGAAGACAACATTAGACCTGTCAGCAGCATTAGACCTGTCACCAGCATTAGACCTGTCAGCAGCGTTACAGTTGGCTGGAAGACAACATTAGACCTGTCACCAGCATTACAGTTGGCTGGAAGGCAACATTAGACCTGTCACCAGCATTACAGTTGGCTGGAAGGCAACATTAGACCTGTCACCAGCATTACAGTTGGCTGGAAGACAACATTAGACCTGTCACCAGCATTACAGTTGGCTGGAAGACAACATTAGACCTGTCACCAGCATTACAGTTGGCTGGAAGGCAACATTAGACCTGTCACCAGTGTTACAGTTGGCTGGAAGGCAACATTAGATCTGTCACCAGCATTACAGTTGGCTGGAAGACAACATTAGACCTGTCACCAGCATTAGACCTGTCACCAACGTTACAGTTGGCTGGAAGACAACATTAGACCTGTCACCAGCATTAGACCTGTCACCAGCATTTGACCTGTCACCAGCATTACAGTTGGCTGGAAGACAACATTAGACCTGTCACCAGCATTACAGTTGGCTGGAAGACAACATTAGACCTGTCACCAGCATTAGACCTGTCACCAGCATTACAGTTGGCTGGAAGACAACATTAGACCTGTCACCAGCATTACAGTTGGCTGGAAGGCAACATTAGACCTGTCACCAGCATTACAGTTGGCTGGAAGACAACATTAGACCTGTCACCAGCATTACAGTTGCCTGGAAGACAACATTAGACCTGTCACCAGCATTACAGTTGGCTGGAAGGCAACATTAGACCTGTCACCAGCATTACAGTTGGCTGGAAGACAACATTAGACCTGTCACCAGTGTTACAGTTGGCTGGAAGGCAACATTAGACCTGTCACCAGCATTACAGTTGGCTGGAAGACAACATTAGACCTGTCACCAGCATTAGACCTGTCACCAACGTTACAGTTGGCTGGAAGACAACATTAGACCTGTCACCAGCATTAGACCTGTCACCAGCATTAGACCTGTCACCAGCATTACAGTTGGCTGGAAGACAACATTAGACCTGTCACCAGCATTACAGTTGGCTGGAAGACAACATTAGACCTGTCACCAGTGTTACAGTTGGCTGGAAGACAACATTAGACCTGTCACCAGCATTACAGTTGGCTGGAAGGCAACATTAGACCTGTCACCAGCATTAGACATGTCACCAGTGTTACAGTTGGCTGGAAGACAACATTAGACCTGTCACCAGCATTACAGTTGGCTGGAAGACAACATTAGACCTGTCACCAGCATTACAGTTGGCTGGAAGACAACATTAGACCTGTCACCAGCATTACAGTTGGCTGGAAGGCAACATTAGACCTGTCACCAGTGTTACAGTTGGCTGGAAGGCAACATTAGATCTGTCACCAGCATTACAGTTGGCTGGAAGACAACATTAGACCTGTCACCAGCATTAGACCTGTCACCAACGTTACAGTTGGCTGGAAGACAACATTAGACCTGTCACCAGCATTAGACCTGTCACCAGCATTTGACCTGTCACCAGCATTACAGTTGGCTGGAAGACAACATTAGACCTGTCACCAGCATTACAGTTGGCTGGAAGACAACATTAGACCTGTCACCAGCATTAGACCTGTCACCAGCATTACAGTTGGCTGGAAGACAACATTAGACCTGTCACCAGCATTACAGTTGGCTGGAAGGCAACATTAGACCTGTCACCAGCATTACAGTTGGCTGGAAGACAACATTAGACCTGTCACCAGCATTACAGTTGCCTGGAAGACAACATTAGACCTGTCACCAGCATTACAGTTGGCTGGAAGGCAACATTAGACCTGTCACCAGCATTACAGTTGGCTGGAAGACAACATTAGACCTGTCACCAGTGTTACAGTTGGCTGGAAGGCAACATTAGACCTGTCACCAGCATTACAGTTGGCTGGAAGACAACATTAGACCTGTCACCAGCATTAGACCTGTCACCAACGTTACAGTTGGCTGGAAGACAACATTAGACCTGTCACCAGCATTAGACCTGTCACCAGCATTAGACCTGTCACCAGCATTACAGTTGGCTGGAAGACAACATTAGACCTGTCACCAGCATTACAGTTGGCTGGAAGACAACATTAGACCTGTCACCAGTGTTACAGTTGGCTGGAAGACAACATTAGACCTGTCACCAGCATTACAGTTGGCTGGAAGGCAACATTAGACCTGTCACCAGCATTAGACATGTCACCAGTGTTACAGTTGGCTGGAAGACAACATTAGACCTGTCACCAGCATTACAGTTGGCTGGAAGACAACATTAGACCTGTCACCAGCATTACAGTTGGCTGGAAGACAACATTAGACCTGTCACCAGCATTAGACCTGTCACCAGCATTAGACCTGTCACCAACATTAGACCTGTCACCAGCATTAGACCTGTCACCAGCGTTACAGTGGGGCGTAGTGTGAGATTGATCTGTGTGAACATTTCCTTGAGAGTGTGAGATTGATACGTGTCAACTTTTCCTTGAGAGTGTGAGATTGATCTGTGTCAACATTTCCTTGTGAGAGTGTGCGTAAATTGACTCACAGCCATGACACACATGTGTACGCACAGTGCCAAGTGGCGGAATGAGGGAACTGTTTGTCAAGCGTAGAACGGGGGAAAATATATGTTGAAAATGTGTGAAATTGTGAGCCTAATAATTCAATTATTTTTCTATTTAATTGCATTTTTTCATTGTGAATTCATGCAACATATCTTGACAGGAAATATAAAATTTGACTGCATCAATTGCATTTGTAACGATAATAATCCATACAAAGTAATTTGTTAAATTAGAGGCGAAGGAGAGAGACCTACTTTAGAAAGGCAAACACATCCCTTTCAGGAGAACATCAAAGTGCTATCCACCCACAGTTTTTTTTTTTTTGCAACATCTTGCCGATGGGCATTATAAGGGCACAAGGCGAGACCCAGATGCAGACACGGGAGACAGATGGTTTGAGTCTTTTATATTTATTAACAATCCAAAAGGGGAAGGCAAGAGAATGGTTGTGGACAGGCAAAAGGTCAAAACCAGATCAGAGTTCAGGAGGGAACAGAGTGGAAGGCAGGCTCGATGTCAGGGCAGGCAGAAAGGTTAGGCAGGCGTGTACAGAGTCCAAGAGGGAACAGAGTGGCAGACAGGCTCAAGGTCAGGGCAGGCAGAAAGGTCAGGCAGGCAGGTACAGAGTCCAAGAGGGAACAGAGTGGCAGACAGGCTCAAGGTCAGGGCAGGCAGAAAGGTCAGGCAGGCAGGTACAGAGTCCAGAAAACAGGCAAGGGTCAAAACCGGTAGGACTAGTAAAAGAGAAAAGAAAAGGCAGGAGCACCAAGGGATAACAAGCGGCACCTGGGGGGTTGGAGACAATAACAAGGACAGGTGAAAATGATCAGATTTCCATACAAGCTGCTGAATGTGGTGGCCAGGTGGAATGCACGACTCGTTCGTTCTGCGGAACAGTAATGTTGGCCTATGCCAATGAACAGAGTTGGCTCTCAGCTTTTATAGAAAAGAACAACCTCTTTTATCTATGTGGCAGTTTGGCAGATGTGTGGAAACAGGGGCGGAACATGGTGTGTAAAAGGTGATTTAGCTTCACTGTGCAGATTAAAATAGCTCACATTGCCACCATTGTCTGTTCCTTCCTGCAAGTTTCCACACAGCAAAGTTTGTGCAGAATGTGAATACAGGATGTCACATACTACGGTTGCACCCAAAACGGCTCTTGTCTGTACGACTAAGTCACACAAGACCAGTTTGTATCAGCATAAAAACAGTCATATGATGTCTATCAATACATTTTCCACCACATTTCCTCCCATTTGAGACTAAGTCCCAACTTAATAGAATATTACTTACAAGCATTTTCATTAAACAAGCCTGAGGGGAAAGGGGGGAAACTAAAAAAAACGACTCCATTGCCAATGAGCTTCAACCCTTCACATACTTTGAGAACGTTATTTTTCCCAAAATTAAAATAGTGCCCCCTAGTTTCAAGAGGTTAACTGACACTCTACGATTCTTCTTGCAGTCACCTTTGCAGGACGGCCACTCCTAAGGAGAGTAGCAACAGTGCTGAACTTTCTCTGAACATTCTCCATTTATCGTTTGAGCCTGTGGATTACTGAACAAAACGTGTGTACAAAACTGAGGTTTTTGGATATAAACAGGGACTTTATCGAACAAAACAAACATTAATTGAGTAAATGGGAGTATTGTGAGTGCAACCATATGAAGATCATCAAAGGTAAGTGATTAATTTTATTGCTATTTCTGACTTGTGTAACTCCTCTACTTGGCTGGTAACTGTTTGTAATGATTTGTCTGCTGGGCGCTGTTCTCAGATAATCGCATGATATGCTTTCGCCGTAAAGCATTTTTGAAATCTGACACAGCGGCTGGATTAACAAGAAGTTCATCTTTAAGCCGATGTATAACACTGTCTTATTATGTGCATTTCTGTATTTTGAATTTGGCGCTCTGCAATTTCACTGGATGTTGGCCAGGTGGGAAGCTACCGTCCCACATATCCTAGAGAGGTTTTTAATCTTAGGTCTTCTGAGATTTGTTTTGTTTGAGGCATTGTTCACATCAAGGAAATGCTTCTTGTGAATAGCAAACTCACATTTTGTGAGTGTTTTTTACAGGGCAAGGAAGCTCTACCCAACATCTCCAATCTTATCTCATTGATTGGACTCCAGGTTAGCTGACTCCTGACTCCAATTAGCTTTTGGAGAAGTCATTAGCCTAGGGGTTCACATACTTTTCCCAACCTACACTGTGAATGTTTAAATTATGTATACAATATAGACAAGAAAAATACAATCATTTGTGTGCTATTAGATTAAGCACACTGTGTTTGTCTATTGTTGTGACATAGATGAAGTTCAGATCAAATTTGATTACCAATTTATGCAGAAATCCAGGTAACTCCAAAGGGTTCACATACTTTTTCTTGCCACTGTAGGTAGTATTTACAGCGTTTGTTCAGACACAGTAACAATGAGATGTCGGGGTATCATCATCACCACTAGACATAGTAATTAGGATATGTCTGGGTATCATCACCACTTGACACAGTAACAAGGAGATGTCTGGGTATCATCACCACTTGACACAGTAACAAGGAGATGTCTGGGTATCATCACCACTTGACACAGTAACAAGGAGATGTCTGGGTATCATCACCACTTGACACAGTAACAAGGAGATGTATGGGTATCATCACCACTAGACACAGTAACTAGGATATGTCTGGGTATCATCACCACTAGACACAGTAACAAGGAGATGTCTGGTATCATCACCACTTGACACAGTAACTAGGAGATGTCTGGGTATCATCATCACTAATCACAGTAACTAGGAGATGTCTGGTATCATCACCACTTGACACAGTAACTAGGATATGTCTGGGTATCATCATCACTAGACACAGTAACTAGGAGATGTCTGGTATCATCATCACTAGACACAGTAACTAGGAGATGTCTGGTATCATCACCACTTGACTCGTTGCAATCAAGCTTATTTCGGCCCTCTGGTGCATGTTATCTTCTGTTAGCAGCATTTGAATAAATTCTGCGGTAATCTGCAGGATCGGGTTAAATTCAGCCTGTCGGTTACAATCCCACCAGGTTTACTACATGTGTCTGTTTAGTCTGAGAGGTGGTTGTTGACACATCAGAGCATAGAGAGGCAGCATGTCTTCTTGCATGACAACGTCTACTACAACACAGTCCAATATATCGTTGTCTTCTTGTATGACAACGTCTACTACAACAGAGTCCAATATATCGTTGTCTTCTTGCATGACAACGTCTACTACAACACAGTCCAATATATTGTTGTCTTCTTGCATGACAACGTCTACTACAACACAGTCCAATATATCGTTGTCTTCTTGCATGACAACGTCTACTACAACACAGTCCAATATATCATTGTCTTCTTGCATGACAACGTCTACTACAACACAGTCCAATATATCGTTGTCTTCTAGCATGACAACGTCTACTACAACACAGTCCAATATATCGTTGTCTTCTTGCATGACAACGTCTACTACAACACAGTCCAATATATCGTTGTCTTCTTGCATGACAACGTCTACTACAACACAGTCCAATATATCGTTGTCTTCTTGCATGACAACGTCTACTACAACACAGTCCAATATATCGTTGTCTTCTTGCATGACAACGTCTACTACAACACAGTCCAATATATCGTTGTCTTCTTGCATGACAACGTCTACTACAACACAGTCCAATATATCGTTGTCTTCTTGCATGACAACGTCTACTACAACACAGTCCAATATATCACAAAAAAACAAAACAAAATAATTTCTTAATTAACACTGGATCCACGCTCAACGTACACACACACGTGTGTGTGTGTCTGTGCGCGCTGGTGATTAAAGCCATCTCATTTAGTTTACTGGACAGTAGTGCCACATGATCTGATTGGCAAGGCTACTGATTTCTCCCAGAATTACCCATAAGGCTGTGTGTCAAGGACATGCTCTGTGTGTGTGTGTTTCCATGGCTTAACAGCTGGCTACCAACATGAAGAGGGTTAGGTAACAGCTTCTCAACACCTCTTCTTAAAATAGAATCTACCCCGCGTTGAATCAGGTGCACTACTTCTTGGCTGGGGAGGGTTTTGCCTGGGGGGGGGGGGCTTTACATGACTCATTGCGCTCTAGCGACTCCTTGTGGCGGGCCGGGCACCTGCAGGCTGATACCCATCGTCAGTTGAACAGTGTTTCCTCCTACACATTGGTGCGACCGGCTTTTCAAGGTTAAGCGAGGCAGGTGTTAAGAAGCGCGGTTTGGCGGGTCAGGGGAGAGAGAGAGAGAGGTGGTAGAGAGAGCGTGAGAGAGAGGGGTGGGAGAGAGAGAGAGAGTGTGTGTGAGATAGAGAGTGGTGGAGTGGAAAGAATTAACAAAAAAACAGAGCAAACTAGAATGCTATTTGGCCCTAAACAGAGAGTACACAGCGGCAGAATACCTGACCACTGTGACTGACCCAAAATTAAGGAAAGCTTTGACTATGTACAGACTCAGTGAGCATAGCCTTGCTATTGAGAAAGGCCGCCGTAGGCAGACATGGCTCTCAAGAGAAGACAGGCTATGTGCTCACTGCCCACAAAATGAGGTGGAAACTGAGCTACACTTCCTAACCTCCTGCCCAATGTATGACCATATTAGAGAGACATATTTCCCTCAGATTACACAGATCCACAAAGAATTCGAAAACAAATCCAAATTTGAAAAACTCCCATATCTACTGGGTGAAATTCCACAGTGTGCCATCACAGCAGCAAGATTTGTGACCTGTTGCCACGAGAAAAGGGCAACCAGTGAAGAACACACACCATTGTAAATACAACCCATATTTATGCTTATTTATTTTATATTGTGTCCTTTAACCATTTGTACATTGTTAAAACACTGTATTTATATATATAATATGACATTTGTAATGTCTTTACTGTTTTGAAACCTCTGTATGTGTAATGTTTACTGTTAATTTTTGTTGTTTTTCACTTTATATTTTCACTTTGTATGTTGTCTACCTCACTTGCTTTGGCAATGTTAACACATGTTTCCCATGCCAATAAAGCCCTTGAATTGAATTGAATTGAATTGAGTGGGGGAGAGAGAGAGAGAGAGAGAGAGAAAGAGAGAGAGAGCGTGGGAGAGAGAGACAGAGAGAGAGAGAGAGAAAGAGAGAGAGAGAGATTTTTGTTTTGAATGTTCTTAATTGGAAAATGCAAAAATAAAATCTATTTACATATTTTTTTTTACATTACTGTCTCCCCTTAACTCTGTTAAACTGTCTCTGTCTCCCCTTAACTCTGTTAAACTGTCTCTGTCTTCCCTTAACTCTGTTAAACTGTCTCTGTCTCTGTCTCCCCGTAACTCTGTTAAACTGTCTCTGTCTCCCCTTAACTCTGTTAAACTGTCTCTGTCTCCCCTTAACTCTGTTAAACTGTCTCTGTCTCCCGTTAACTCTGTTAGACTGTTTCCGTCTCTGTCTCCCCTTAACTCTGTTAGACTGTCTCTGTCTCCCCTTAACTCTGTTAAACTGTCTCTGTCTCTGTATCCCCTTAACCCTGTTAAACTGTCTCTGTCTCTGTCTCCCCTTAACTCTGTTAAACTGTCTCAGTCTCCCCTTAACTCTGTTAGACTGTCTCTGTCTCTGTCTCCCCTTAACTCTGTTAAACTGTCTCTGTCTTCCCTTAACTCTGTTAGACTGTCTCTGTCTCCCCTTAACTCTGTTAAACTGTCTCTGTCTCCCCTTAACTCTGTTAAACTGTCTCTGTCTCCCCTTAACTCTGTTCAACTGTCTCTGTCTCTGTCTCCCCTTAACTCTGTTCAACTGTCTCTGTCTCCCCTTAACTCTGTTAAACTGTCTCTGTCTCCCCTTAACTCTGTTAGACTGTCTCTGTCTCTGTCTCTCCGTAACCCTGTTAAATTGTCTCTGTCTCTGTCTCCCCTTAACTCTGTTAAACTGTCTCTGTCTCTGTATCCCCTTAACCCTGTTAAACTGTCTCTGTCTCTGTCTCCCATTAACTCTGTTAAACTGTCTCAGTCTCCCCTTAACTCTGTTAGACTGTCTCTGTCTCTGTCTCCCCTTAACTCTGTTAAACTGTCTCTGTCTTCCCTTAACTCTGTTAGACTGTCTCTGTCTCCCCTTAACTCTGTTAAACTGTCTCTGTCTCCCCTTAACTCTGTTCAACTGTCTCTGTCTCCCCTTAACTCTGTTCAACTGTCTCTGTCTCTGTCTCCCCTTAACTCTGTTCAACTGTCTCTGTCTCCCCTTAACTCTGTTAAACTGTCTCTGTCTCCCCTTAACTCTGTTAGACTGTCTCTGTCTCTGTCTCTCCGTAACCCTGTTAAATTGTCTCTGTCTCTGACTCCCCTTAACTCTGTTAAACTGTCTCTGTCTCTGTCTCCCCTTAACTCTGTTAAACTGTCTCTGTCTCTGTCTCCCATTAATTATGTTAAACTGTCTCTGTCTCCCCTTAACTCTGTTAAACTGTCTCTGTCTCTGTCTCCCCTTAACTCTGTTAGACTGTCTCCCCTTAACTCTGTTAAACTGTCTCTGTCTCTGTCTCCCCTTAACTCTGTTAGACTGTCTCTGTCTCCCCTTAACTCTGTTCAACTGTCTCTGTATCTGTCTCCCCTTAACTCTGTTAAACTGTCTCTGTCTCCCCTTAACTCTGTTAAACTGTCTCTGTCTCCCCTTAACCCTGTTAAACTGTCTCTGTCTCCCCTTAACTCTGTTCAACTGTCTCTGTATCTGTCTCCCCTTAACTCTGTTAAACTGTCTCTGTCTCCCCTTAACTCTGTTAAACTGTCTCTGTCTCCCCTTAACCCTGTTAAACTGTATCTGTCTCCCCTTAACTCTGTTAGACTGTCTCTGTCTCTGTCTCCCCTTAACTCTGTTAAACTGTCTCCGTCTCTGTCTCCCCTTATCCCTGTTAAACTGTCTCTGTCTCCCCTTAACTCTGTTAAACTGTCTCCGTCTCCGTCTCCCCTTAACTCTGTTAAACTGTCTCTGTCTCCCATTAACCCTGTTAAACTGTCTCTGTCTCCCCTTAACCCTGTTAAACTGTCTCTGTCTCTGTCTCCCCTTAACTCTGTTAAACTGTCTCTGTCTCTGTCTCTGTCTCCCCTTAACTCTGTTAAACTGTCTCTGTCTCCCCTTAACTCTGTTAAACTGTCTCTGTCTCCCCTTAACCCTGTTAAACTGTCTCTGTCTCCCCTTAACTCTGTTAAACTGTCTCTGTCTCTGTCTCCCATTAACCCTGTTAAACTGTCTCTGTCTCCCCTTAACCCTGTTAAACTGTCTCTGTCTCTGTCTCCCCTTAACTCTGTTAAACTGTCTCTGTCTCCCCTTAACTCTGTTAAACTGTCTCTGTCTCCCCTTAACTCTGTTAAACTGTCTCTGTCTCTGTATCCCCTTAACTCTGTTAAACTGTCTCTGTCTCTGTCTCCCCTTAACTCTGTTAAACTGTCTCTGTGTCTGTCTCCCCTTAACTCTGCTAAACTCTGTTAAATTGTCTCTGTCTCTTTCTCCCCTTAACTCTGTTAGACTGTCTCTGTCTCTGTCTCCCCTTAACTCTGTTAGACTGTCTCTGTCTCTGTCTCCCCTTAACTCTGTTAGACTGTCTCTGTCTCTGTCTCCCCTTAACTCTGTTAAACTGTCTCTGTCTCCCCTTAACTCTGTTAAACTGTCGCTGTCTCCCCTTAACTCTGTTAGACTGTCTCTGTCTCTGTCTCCCCTTAACTCTGTTAAACTGTCTCCGTCTCTGTCTCCCCTTATCCCTGTTAAACTGTCTCTGTCTCCCCTTAACTCTGTTAAACTGTCTCCGTCTCCGTCTCCCCTTAACTCTGTTAAACTGTCTCTGTCTCCCATTAACCCTGTTAAACTGTCTCTGTCTCCCCTTAACCCTGTTAAACTGTCTCTGTCTCTGTCTCCCCTTAACTCTGTTAAACTGTCTCTGTCTCTGTCTCTGTCTCCCCTTAACTCTGTTAAACTGTCTCTGTCTCCCCTTAACTCTGTTAAACTGTCTCTGTCTCCCCTTAACCCTGTTAAACTGTCTCTGTCTCCCCTTAACTCTGTTAAACTGTCTCTGTCTCTGTCTCCCCTTAACTCTGTTAAACTGTCTCTGTCTCCCATTAACCCTGTTAAACTGTCTCTGTCTCCCCTTAACCCTGTTAAACTGTCTCTGTCTCTGTCTCCCCTTAACTCTGTTAAACTGTCTCTGTCTCTGTCTCTGTCTCCCCTTAACTCTGTTAAACTGTCTCTGTCTCCCCTTAACTCTGTTAAACTGTCTCTGTCTCTGTCTCCCCTTAACTCTGTTAAACTGTCTCTGTCTCCCATTAACCCTGTTAAACTGTCTCTGTCTCCCCTTAACCCTGTTAAACTGTCTCTGTCTCTGTCTCCCCTTAACTCTGTTAAACTGTCTCTGTCTCTGTCTCTGTCTCCCCTTAACTCTGTTAAACTGTCTCTGTCTCCCCTTAACTCTGTTAAACTGTCTCTGTCTCCCCTTAACCCTGTTAAACTGTCTCTGTCTCCCCTTAACTCTGTTAAACTGTCTCTGTCTCTGTCTCCCATTAACCCTGTTAAACTGTCTCTGTCTCCCCTTAACCCTGTTAAACTGTCTCTGTCTCTGTTTCCCCTTAACTCTGTTAAACTGTCTCTGTCTCCCCTTAACTCTGTTAAACTGTCTCTGTCTCCCCTTAACTCTGTTAAACTGTCTCTGTCTCTGTATCCCCTTAACTCTGTTAAACTGTCTCTGTCTCTGTCTCCCCTTAACTCTGTTAAACTGTCTCTGTGTCTGTCTCCCCTTAACTCTGCTAAACTCTGTTAAATTGTCTCTGTCTCTTTCTCCCCTTAACTCTGTTAGACTGTCTCTGTCTCTGTCTCCCCTTAACTCTGTTAGACTGTCTCTGTCTCTGTCTCCCCTTAACTCTGTTAGACTGTCTCTGTCTCCCCTTAACTCTGTTAAACTGTCTCTGTCTCCCCTTAACTCTGTTAAACTGTCGCTGTCTCCCCTTAACTCTGTTAGACTGTCTCTGTCTCTGTCTCCCCTTAACTCTGTTAAACTGTCTCCGTCTCTGTCTCCCCTTATCCCTGTTAAACTGTCTCTGTCTCCCCTTAACTCTGTTAAACTGTCTCCGTCTCCGTCTCCCCTTAACTCTGTTAAACTGTCTCTGTCTCCCATTAACCCTGTTAAACTGTCTCTGTCTCCCCTTAACCCTGTTAAACTGTCTCTGTCTCTGTCTCCCCTTAACTCTGTTAAACTGTCTCTGTCTCTGTCTCTGTCTCCCCTTAACTCTGTTAAACTGTCTCTGTCTCCCCTTAACTCTGTTAAACTGTCTCTGTCTCCCCTTAACCCTGTTAAACTGTCTCTGTCTCCCCTTAACTCTGTTAAACTGTCTCTGTCTCTGTCTCCCATTAACCCTGTTAAACTGTCTCTGTCTCCCCTTAACCCTGTTAAACTGTCTCTGTCTCTGTCTCCCCTTAACTCTGTTAAACTGTCTCTGTCTCCCCTTAACTCTGTTAAACTGTCTCTGTCTCCCCTTAACTCTGTTAAACTGTTTCTGTCTCTGTATCCCCTTAACTCTGTTAAACTGTCTCTGTCTCTGTCTCCCCTTAACTCTGTTAAACTGTCTCTGTGTCTGTCTCCCCTTAACTCTGCTAAACTCTGTTAAATTGTCTCTGTCTCTTTCTCCCCTTAACTCTGTTAGACTGTCTCTGTCTCTGTCTCCCCTTAACTCTGTTAGACTGTCTCTGTCTCTGTCTCCCCTTAACTCTGTTAGACTGTCTCTGTCTCTGTCTCCCCTTAACTCTGTTAAACTGTCTCTGTCTCCCCTTAACTCTGTTAAACTGTCGCTGTCTCCCCTTAACTCTGTTAGACTGTCTCTGTCTCTGTCTCCCCTTAACTGTGTTCAACTGTCTCTGTCTCTTTCTCCCATTAACCCTGTTAAACTGTCTCTGTCTCCCCTTAACCCTGTTAAACTGTTTTGTCTCCCCTTAACTCTGTTAAACTGTCTCTGTCTCTGTCTCCCCTTAACTCTGTTCAACTGTCTCTGTCTCTGTCTCCCCTTAACTCTGTTAAACTGTCTCTGTCTCCCCTTAACTCTGTTAAACTGTCTCTGTCTCCGCTTAACTCTGTTAGACTGTCTCTGTCTCTGTCTCCCCTTAACCCTGTTAAACTGTCTCTGTCTCCCCTTAACTCTGTTAAACTGTCTCTGTCTCCCCTTAACCCTGTTAGACTGTCTCTGTCTCTGTCTCCTCTTAACTCTGTTAAACTGTCTCTGTCTCCCATTAACCCTGTTAAACTGTCTCTGTCTCCCCTTAACCCTGTTAGACTGTCTCTGTCTCTGTCTCCCCTTAACTATGTTAAACTGTCTCTGTCTCCCCTTAACTCTGTTAGACTGTCTCTTTCTCTGTCTCCCCTTAACTCTGTTAAATTGTCTCTGTCTCTGTCTCCCCTTAACTCTGTTAGACTGTCTCTGTCTCTGTCTCCCCTTAACTCTGTTAGACTGTCTCTGTCTCTGTCTCCTCTTAACTCTGTTAGACTGTCTCTGTCTCTGTTTCCCCTTAACTATGTTAGACTGTCTCTGTCTCCCCTTAACTCTGTTAAACTGTCTCTGTCTCCCCTTAACTCTGTTAAACTGTCTCTGTCTCCCCTTAACTCTGTTAAATTGTCTCTGTCTCTGTCTCCCCTTAACTCTGTTAGACTGTCTCTGTCTCTGTCTCCCCTTAACTCTGTTAGACTGTCTCTGTCTCTGTCTCCTCTTAACTCTGTTCGACTGTCTCTGTCTCTGTTTCCCCTTAACTATGTTAGACTGTCTCTGTCTCTGTCTCCCCTTTACTCTGATAAACTGTGTAATTGTGTCCTCTGTTTTCTCCAGGGCCCAGTGTGTGTGTGGACCCTCCCCTCTACAGAGTGACCAACACACCCTGTACAGACCCCCAGAGAGGAGGGGGACCCCCAAACTATGCCACCCGTAATCTACAGCCCCCATCTACCCCAGCTCTGCCTCGAAGATACCTGCCTGCTCAGCCCAGAGGGTCACCTGTTGGTGAGGCATGCACAGGCTCATATGCACACACAGTACACATGAACTACACACAGAATACACATGAACTACACAGTACACATGAACTACACAGTACGCATGAACTACACACAGTACACATGAACTACACACAGAGTACACATGAACTACACAGTACACATGAACTACACAGTACACATGAACTACACAGTACGCATGAACTACACACAGAGTACACATGAACTACACACAGAGTACACATGAACTACACACAGAGTACACATGAACTACACACAGAGTACACATGAACTACACACAGAGTACACATGAACTACACACAGAGTACACATGAACTACACACAGAGTACACATGAACTACACAGTACACATGAACTACACAGTACACATGAACTACACAGTACACATGAACTACACAGTACACATGAACTACACAGTACACATGAACTAGACAGTACACATGAACTACACAGTACGCATGAACTACACAGTACGCATGAACTACACAGTACACATGAACTACACAGTACACATGAACTACACACAGAGTACACATGAACTACACACAGAGTACACATGAACTACACAGTACACATGAACTACACAGTACACATTAACTACACAGTACGCATGAACTACACAGTACACATTAACTACACAGTACACATGAACTACACAGTACACATGAACTACACAGTACACATGAACTACACAGTACGCATGAACTACACAGTACACATGAACTACACACAGAGTACACATGAACTATACAGTACACATTAACTACACACAGTACACATTAACCACACAGTACACATTAACTACACACAGTACACATTAACTACACAGTACACATTAACTACACACAGTACACATTAACTACACAGTACACATTAACTATATAGTACACATTAACCACACAGTACACATTAACTACACACAGTACACATTAACCACACACAGTACACATTAACTACACAGTACACATTAACTACACACAGTACACATTAACTACACAGTACACATTAACTACACACAGTACACATTAACCACACAGTACACATTAACTACACAGTACACATTAACTACACAGTACACATGAACTACACAGTACACATTAACCACACAGTACACATTAACTACACATAGTACACATTAACTACACATAGTACACATTAACTACACAGTACGCATGAACTACACAGTACACATTAACTATACAGTACACATTAACTACACACAGTACACATTAACCACACAGTACACATTAACTACACACAGTACACATTAACTACACAGTACACATTAACTACACACAGTACACATTAACTACACAGTACACATTAACTATATAGTACACATTAACCACACAGTACACATTAACTACACACAGTACACATTAACCACACACAGTACACATTAACTACACAGTACACATTAACTACACACAGTACACATTAACTACACACAGTACACATTAACTACACAGTACACATTAACCACACAGTACACATTAACTACACAGTACACATTAACTACACAGTACACATTAACTACACACAGTACACATTAACTACACACAGTACACATTAACTACACAGTACACATTAACCACACAGTACACATTAACTACACAGTACACATTAACTACACAGTACACATTAACTACACAGTACACATTAACTACACAGTACACATTAACTACACACAGTACACATTAACTACACAGTACACATTAACCACACAGTACACATTAACTACACACAGTACACATTAACCACACAGTACACATTAACTACACACAGTACACATTACCCACACAGTACACATTAACCACACACAGTACACATTAACTACCCCTGTCCCTCCCCCTGTCCCTGCCCCTCCCCCTGTCCCTGCCCCTGCCCCTGCCCCTCCCCCTGGCTGATACACAGAACGACGCTGGATTCAAAAGTTTGTTCTTCAATTTATATAGTTATACAAAATTCTTGCAACCAATAGAATGTTATACAGCGCATTCAGAAAGTATTCAGACCCCTTGACTTTTTCCACATTTTGTTAAGTTCCAGCCTTATTTTAAAATGGATTACATAATTTGTTCCCCCTCATCAATCAACACACAATACCACATAATGACAAAGCAAAAACACGTTTTTAGAAATGAAAAGAAAATAAATATCACATTTACATAAGTATTCAGACCCTTTACTCAGTACTTTGTTGAAGCACCTTTGGCAGTGATTACAACCTCGAAACTTCTTGGGTATGGCGCTACAAGATTGGCACACCTGTATTTGGGGAGTTTCTCCCATTCTTCTCTGGAGATCCTCTCAAGCTCTGTCAGGTTGGATGGGGAGCGTCACTGCCCAGCTATTTTCAGGTCTCTCCAGAGATGTCTGATTGGGTTCAAGTCCGGGCTGTGGTTGGGCCACTCAAGGATATTCAGAGACTCGTCCCGAAGCCTCTCCTGCGTTGTCTTGGCTGTGTGCTTAGGGTCGTTGTCCTGTTGGAAGGTGAATCTCCACCCCAGTCTGAGGTCCTGACTGCTCTAGAGATGGTTTTCATCGAGGATCTCTCTGTACTTTCCTCCATTCATCTTTGCCTCGATCCTTGGCTAGTTATAGCCTAATGTTAGCTGGCTATAGCCTAATGTTAGCTGGCTATAGCCTCATTTTAGCTAGCTAACATTTAAACTGGTTGGTTAGCTACCTGCAGATTCATGCAGGGTGGTAACGTTGTGATTATGGTTCATTCTTTAGCTAGCAAGCTACATGTCTTAACAAAGACTTCACTATGCAAGTGTCCATTTTAGTAGAATGTCACTGCGACAACTGTTAGCCAGTTAGCTTGGGTGCTTGACTGCTGTTGTAAGGACAGAACGCTCAGATCAAACCTTAAAGAGATGGGTGAATCTAAAGAGGGTGTGAACGATGCTGAATGGGTGTTGACAAAGGAGAGCTCTTCTGTAGGTACCAAAACATTCACAGGCCATTTTCTCAAAAGTGAGGTTACAAGTTCATCAACTTTCAAAGCAGAATTACTTTCCCATTGTTCCTCAAATGCAGTGTATGATAAACCATTTTGTAGCTCTGAGTCTCTACTTTTATCCAATGTAGAAAACACCATTTCACATATAGAGACCACAAATTCAAATGGGCTCTTCTTAAACTCTTCAACATTATCCTCAGCTCTGGCATCTTCCCCAATATTTGGGACCAAGGCCTGATCACCCCAATCCACAAAAAGTGGACACAAATTTGACCCCAATAAATTACAGTGGAATATGTATCACCAGCAATCTCATAAAAGTCCTCTGCAGTATCATCAACAGCAGACTCCAACATTTCCTCAGTGAAAACAGTGTCCTGAGCAAATGTCCAATTGGATTCTTACCAAAATACAACAGACCACGTATTCACCCTGCACACCTTTATTGACAAACAAACCAAAACAAAAGCAAAGTCTTCTTATGCTTTGTTGATTTCAAAAAGCTTTTGACTCAATTTGTCATGAGAGTCTGCTATACAAATTGATGGAAAGCGGTGTCGGAGGGGAAAGCATATGACGTTATAAAATCAATGTTCACAAACAACAAGTTTGCGGTTAAAATTGGCAAAAAACACATAGATTTCCTTCCTCAGGTCCATGGGGTGAGACAGGGACGCAGCTTGAGCCACACACTCTTCAACATTTATATCAACGAATTAGTGAGGGCACAAGAACAGTCTGCAGCACCTAGCCTAACCCTACTGGACTCAAATGTCTACTGTTTGCTGACGATCTGGTGCTTCTGTCACCAACCAAGGAGGGCCTACAGCAGCACAGCAGATATTCTGCACAGATTCTGTCAGACCTGGGCCCTGACAGTGAATCTCAGTAGGACAAAAATTATGGTGTTCCAAAAAAGGTCCAGTAGTCAAGACAAAAAAATACAAATTCCATCTAGACACTGTTGCCCTGGAGCACACGAAGAACTACACCTACCTCGTCCTAAACATAAACACCACAGGTAACTACCACAAGGCTGTGAACGATGTAAGAGACAAGGGAAGAAGAGCCTTCTATGCCATCAGAAGGAACATAAAACTCAACATACCAATTAGGATCTGGAAAAAACTCTTCAATCAGTTATTGAACCCATTGTGATGTCACCAAGAATTCAGAAAACACTTCAATCAGTTATTGAACCCATTGTGATGTCACCAAGAATTCAGAAAACACTTCAATCAGTTATTGAACCCATTGTGATGTCACCAAGAATTCAGAAAACACTTCAATCAGTTATTGAACCCATTGTGATGTCACCAAGAATTCAGAAAACACTTCAATCAGTTATTGAACCCATTGTGATGTCACCAAGAATTCAGAAAACACTTCAATCAGTTATTGAACCCATTGTGATGTCACCAATAATTCAGAAAACACTTCAATCAGTTATTGAACCCATTGTGATGTCACCAATAATTCAGAAAACACTTCAATCAGTTATTGAACGCATTTTGATGTCACCAAGAATTCAGAAAACACTTCAATCAGTTATTGTACCCATTGTGATGTCACCAAGAATTCAGAAAACACTTCAATCAGTTATTGAACCCATTGTGATGTCACCAAGAATTCAGAAAACACTTCAATCCGTTATTGAACCCATTGTGATGTCACCAAGAATTCAGAAAACACTTCAATCAGTTATTGAACCCATTGTGATGTCACCAAGAATTCAGAAAACACTTCAATCAGTTATTGTACCCATTGTGATGTCACCAAGAATTCAGAAAACACTTCAATCCGTTATTGAACCCATTGTGATGTCACCAAGAATTCAGAAAACACCCAATTGAGACTCTGCATGCAGAATTCTGCAAAAAATATACTTTTTGTACAATCCAATCCCCCAAGCAATACAGAGCAGAAATAGGACGATACACACTAGTTATCAACATCCAGAATAGACTGTTCAATTCTGCAACCACCAGGAAGCAACACATTACACCACAAAGCCCTCTTCTATAGAGAGATGAACCTAGAGAAGAGTCTCCTCGGCCAGCTGGTTCTGGGGCTCTGTTCACATACAAACCCCACAAAACACAAGGACATAAACACATTTAGACCCAACCAAATATGAGAAAGCAAAAAGATAACTGTTGGACACACTGGAAATAATCAACCAACAAACATAGCAGACTGGAATGCTATATGGCCACTGTGACTGACCCCAAATTAAGAAAATCCTTGACTATGAACTGACTCAGTGAGCACAGCCTTGCTATTGAGAACACTGCCCACAAAATGAGGTGGAAACTGAGCTGCACTTCCTCACCTCCTTCCAAATATATGAACAAATTAGAAACACATATTTCCCTCAGATCACACAGACCCACAAAGAATTCGAAAACAAATCAAACATGGATAAACTCCCACATCTGTTAGGCGATATACTGCAGTATACGGCACGTCACAGCAGCAAGATTTGTGACCCGTTGCCATGAGAACAGGGCAACCAGTGAAGAACACAAACAACATTGTAAATACAACCTGTTTATTTCTATTATTTATCTTCCCTTTCATACCTTCAACTACTTGCACGTTGTTACAACACTGAACATAGCCAATAATATAACATTTAAAACATTTATATTAATTAAACACTTTTGTGAGTGTAATGTTTACTAATGCTTCCTTTGTCAATTTAACTTTTGTTTATTGTTTATTCTATTCCATTTGCTTTGACGATGTAAACATATGTTTACAATAAAGCCCTTTGAATTGATTTGAGAGGGAGAAAAAAAATCCCAGGTCTAATTATCAGGAAAAGGGAAAAGGGTGCTTAAACTGATTAGATGGAAGATGTGGGTAGAGAGAAAAGGAGGGCGATGTTGAAGATTAGATATTGATTGAGTAGACTGATAACATAATTGGTTGATTGCCTAATTAAATGTTATAATTGCTTAATTGATGTGTTTTTGATTGTCTCTGATTGGTTGATTGCTTAATTCCATGTTTGTGATTTGTTGCTGTGTTTGATGACAGGTGTGAGGAAGGAGTTCCCGAGGAGTTCTGAGATCACAAGGTCCCTTCCTTCCTCTCCTAAGAGGCTGGCTGTGGTGCCTCCTAAACCCCAGTCACCAGGTGAGACATAGGTACACACACGGCAGATAGCGTGGGGAGAGAAGGGAGAATATCACATGGAGAAAACATGCAGTGGCAGTTTTAGACCAACTGGGGGGGGGGCAAGCTGGGGCCAGTTGTACTGTTAGAAGGGCCAGTTGTACTGTTAGAGGGGCCAGTTGTACTGTTAGAGGGGCCAGTTGTACTGTTAGAAGGGCCAGTTGTACTGTTAGAGGGGCCAGTTGTACTGTTAGAGGGGCCAGTTGTACTGTTAGAGGGGCCAGTTGTAGGGCCAGTTGTACTGTTAGAGGGGCCAGTTGTACTGTTAGAAGGGCCAGTTGTACTGTTAGAGGGGCCAGTTGTACTGTTAGAAGGGCCAGTTGTACTGTTAGAGGGGCCAGTTGTACTGTTAGAGGGGCCAGTTGTACTGTTAGAGGGGCCAGTTGTAGGGCCAGTTGTACTGTTAGAGGGGCCAGTTGTACTGTTAGAAGGGCCAGTTGTACTGTTAGAGGGGCCAGTTGTACTGTTAGAAGGGCCAGTTGTACTGTTAGAGGGGCCAGTTGTACTGTTAGAGGGGCCAGTTGTACTGTTAGAGGGGCCAGTTGTACTGTTAGAAGGGCCAGTTGTACTGTTAGAAGGGCCAGTTGTACTGTTAGAGGGGCCAGTTGTACTGTTAGAAGGGCCAGTTGTACTGTTAGAAGGGCCAGTTGTACTGTTAGACGGGCCAGTTGTACTGTTAGAAGGGCCAGTTGTACTGTTAGACGGGCCAGTTGTACTGTTAGAAGGGCCAGTTGTACTGTTAGAGGGGCCAGTTGTACTGTTAGAAGGGCCAGTTGTAGGACCAGTTGTACTGTTAGAAGGGCCAGTTGTACTGTTAGAAGGGCCAGTTGTACTGTTAGAAGGGCCAGTTGTACTGTTAGAAGGGCCAGTTGTACTGTTAGAGGGGCCAGTTGTACTGTTAGAAGGGCCAGTTGTACTGTTAGAAGGGCCAGTTGTACTGTTAGAAGGTGCCAGTTGTACTGTTAGAAGGGCCAGTTGTACTGTTAGACGGGCCAGTTGTACTGTTAGAGGGGCCAGTTGTACTGTTAGAGGGGCCAGTTGTACTGTTAGAGGGGCCAGTTGTAGGGCCAGTTGTACTGTTAGAAGGGCCAGTTGTACTGTTAGAAGGGCCAGTTGTACTGTTAGAGGGGCCAGTTGTACTGTTAGAAGGGCCAGTTGTACTGTTAGAAGGGCCAGTTGTACTGTTAGAAGGTGCCAGTTGTACTGTTAGAAGGGCCAGTTGTACTGTTAGACGGGCCAGTTGTACTGTTAGAGGGGCCAGTTGTACTGTTAGAGGGGCCAGTTGTACTGTTAGAGGGGCCAGTTGTAGGGCCAGTTGTACTGTTAGAAGGGCCAGTTGTACTGTTAGAAGGGCCAGTTGTACTGTTAGAGGGGCCAGTTGTACTGTTAGAAGGGCCAGTTGTACTGTTAGAAGGGCCAGTTGTACTGTTAGAGGGGCCAGTTGTACTGTTAGAGGGGCCAGTTGTACTGTTAGAAGGGCCAGTTGTACTGTTAGAAGGGCCAGTTGTACTGTTAGAGAGGAACAGGGGGAGGAGGGCCAGGGGGAGGGGCTGGAACAGGGGGAGGGGTGTCCTGTAAATGCTCCCTTTCATTCACTGTCAAAGCCAAGTGTCTCCACCCCCCCCCCCCCCCCCCCCCCCCTCCCCCCAGCTCATTACCGCAGACAGATGATGCCCCCTGTTGTCATGGAGACCAGTCCTTCAGGGGTAACAGATGTTTTTAGAGCTGAATAGATGGTGGATGACGGTGTCGGGGAAAGGGGGGGGGGGGGGGGGGGGATACCTAGTCAGTTGTCCAGCTGAATGTATGCACCTTGCTCGGGTTGGGAAAGACACGTTCCTTACGACACCAGGATAGTGAATTCAATTCCCAATTCCCTAAATGTAAAACAATAATGTATGCGTGCGTGACTGTGAGTCTCTTTGGATAAAAATGTATGCTAAATAGTATATGTTGTTATATGTGATTGACTACTAGAGAAGACGACTAGACAGTATTATGGGCTGTGGGTGAAAGATATGAAGTCCACAATGCTCCTGTGGGACTTCATAGTGTAAAATGTAATTACTATTTATATATATATATATATATATATATATATTTGTTTAAAACAATACTTGGAAAGTAGTGATATAATAACGTATAAACTAATATTTATATATGTAACTGCCCAGCAAATGGGAGACACTGCATCTCAGTGCAAGAGGCGTCACTACAGTCCTGGTTCAAATCCAGACTGAATCACATCCGGCCGTGATTGGGAGTCCCATAGGGCGGCACACAATTGGCCCAGCGTCGTCCGTGTTTGGCCGGGGGGTAGGCCGACCATTGTAAATAAGAATTTGTTCTTAACTGACTCGCCTCACTAAATAAAGGTTTAAATAAATAAAATAAAAATATATAAATTCTGGCACATCCTTAAGACAAATGTTTGTTTCCACTAATATTGATGCTGTTTAGTTGTAGTACTGACTGTTGTAACGACTCAGCCTGTGATAACACAGACACACACCTACACACATCTACACACACACACACACACACACCTACAGACACACACACACATCTACACAAACACACACACACACAGCTACACATACACACACACACACACACACACACACACACACACACACACACACACACACACACACACACACACACACACACACGTCTACACAAATACACAAACACACACACACAGCTACACATACACACACACACACCTACAGACACACACACACACACACACGTCTACACAAACACACACACACAGCTACACTTACACACACACACACACCTACAGACACACACACGCATCTACACAAACACACACACACACACACACACACCCACACACACACACACGCACCTACATACACACACACACCCACACAAACACACACACACACCTACACACTCATACACATACATACAGTACATATTTTATCGTTTCTGATAATAGTCTTAATTGAACTAATGGAGACGACAGAATGATCCATCGATGTCATTAGAGGAGGAAACCCCCGTGTCTACGGTGTGTGTGTGTGTGTGTGTGTGTGTGTGTCAGACCATTAATGTGTAGTTGACACACACAAGGTTAGATCAACCTTTCTATGTGTGTCATCCAGTTTGAAAGAGTCGATGCCAGGCAGTAGCAGTGATCTCAGGCAGTACCAGTGATGCCAGGCAGTAGCAGTGATCTCAGGCACTAGCAGTGATGCCAGGCAGTAGCAGTGATGCCAGGCAGTAGCAGTGATGCCAGGCAGTAGCAGTGATCTCAGGCAGTAGCAGTGATGCCAGGCAGTAGCAGTGATGCCGGGCAGTAGCAGTGATGCCAGGCAGTAGCAGTGATGCCAAGCAGTAGCAGTGATTCCAGGCTGTAGCAGTGATGCCAGGCAGTAGCAGTGATGCAGGCAGTAGCAGTGATGCCAGACAGTAGCAGTGATGCCAGGAAGTAGCAGTGATGCCAGGCAGTAGCAGTGATGCCAGGCAGTAGCAGTGATGCCAGGCAGTAGCAGTGATGCAGGCAGTAGCAGTGATGCCAGGCAGTAGCAGTGATGCCAGGCAGTAGCAGTGATGCAGGCAGTAGCAGTGATGCCAGGCAGTAGCAGTGATGCCAGGCAGTAGCAGTGATGCCAGGCAGTAGCAGTGATGCCGGGCAGTAGCAGTGATGCCGGGCAGTAGCAGTGATGACAAGCAGTAGCAGTGATTCCAGGCTGTAGCAGTGATGCCAGGCAGTAGCAGTGATGCAGGCAGTAGCAGTGATGCCAGACAGTAGCAGTAATGCCAGGCAGTAGCAGTGATGCCAGGCAGTAGCAGTGATGCCGGGCAGTAGCAGTGATGCCGGGCAGTAGCAGTGATGACAAGCAGTAGCAGTGATTCCAGGCTGTAGCAGTGATGCCAGGCAGTAGCAGTGATGCAGGCAGTAGCAGTGATGCCAGACAGTAGCAGTAATGCCAGGAAGTAGCAGTGATGCCAGGCAGTAGCAGTGATGCCAGGCAGTAGCAGTGATGCCAGGCAGTAGCAGTGATGCAGGCAGTAGCAGTGATGCCAGGCAGTAGCAGTGATGCCAGGCAGTAGCAGTGATGCCAGGCAGTAGCAGTGATGCCAGTTAGTAGCAGTGATGCCAGGCAGTAGCAGTGATGCCAGGCAGTAGCAGTGATGCCAGTTAGTAGCAGTGATGCCAGTTAGTAGCAGGGATGCCAGGCAGTAGTTGTGATACCAGTTAGTAGCAGTGATGCCAGGCAGTAGCAGTGATGCCAGTTAGTAGCAGGGATGCCAGGCAGTAGCAGTGATGCCAGTTAGTAGCAGGGATGCCAGGCAGTAGCAGTGATCTGTGTAAATCAGTGGTGGCAGGCTCAGTCTGTCTGCTGCGTGTGGGGCAACCGCAATGATGTGTTTTTCATGCTGTTAATTTAACCCCATTTAACCCCTCTCTCTCTCTCTCTCTTTCTGTGTCTCTCTATCTCTATCTTTCTCTCCTCCTCTCTCTCTCTCTACTTCTGTCTTTCTCACCTCCCCTCTCTCCCTTTCTCTATCTTCTCTCTCTGTGTCCCCCCATATATCCCTCTCTGTCTCCCTTTTCCCTCTCGCTCTCTTTCTCCTCCCCTCCCCCTCTCTCTCTATCTCCCCCTCCTCTCTCTCTCTCTCCAGTCCTCCCCAGGCAGCGTCCAGCAGCAGCCGCCAGAGGGTCAGTTCCCCCCAGCTCCCCTCGGCGCGTTCCCCCCTTCAGGCCAAAGCAGGAACAGCAGGAGAACCTGCAGAGGGAGAAAGAGGAGGCGCAGTTGAAGGAGAGAGAGAGGGAGGAGCAGGAGAGGGAGCGAGAGAGGGAGAAACAGAGGGAGGAGGTATGTGGTTCTAAAAATGGGGTTTTTGTGATTGTGCCTCAAGCTGGATTGTTTTCATGCTACAAGACTGTGTTAGCCCGCCTAAGGCATCATCTCTGGGAGCTAATGTTTTCAGGTTTCAGACAAGGTAACTCTATAGGAGAATACCATTCACCCAACAAACCCCAACTACACTCACAGAGCTGTGGGTTTGATTACAGCATTGGTCTTTATACACAGAGAAAAAAATAAAGTTACTCATGGAAATTCCAGATATTCATGTGATATGTTGTGTTGTTGTGTTACTGTGGGGTCCAGTGACTGCAGTGTGTTGTTATGTTACTGTGTGGTCCAGTGACTGCAGTGTGTTGTTATGTTACTGCGGGGTCAAGTGACTGCAGTGTGTTGTGTTGTTATGTTACTGTGGGGTCCAGTGACTGCAGTGTGTTGTGTTGTTATGTTACTGTGGGGTCCAGTGACTGCAGTGTGTTGTGTTGTTATGTTACTGTGGGGTCCAGTGACTGCAGTGTGTTGTGTTGTTATGTTACTGTGGGGTCCAGTGACTGCAGTGTGTTGTGTTGTTATGTTACTGTGGGGTCCAGTGACTGCAGTGTGTTGTTAAGTTACTGTGGGGTCCAGTGACTGCAGTGTGTTGTGTTGTTATGTTACTGTGGGGTCCAGTGACTGCAGTGTGTTGTGTTGTTATGTTACTGTGGGGTCCAGTGACTGCAGTGTGTTGTGTTGTTATGTTACTGTGGGGTCCAGTGACTGCAGTGTGTTGTTATGTTACTGTGGGGTCCAGTGACTGCAGTGTGTTGTGTTGTTATGTTACTGTGGGGTCCAGTGACTGCAGTGTGTTGTGTTGTTATGTTACTGTGGGGTCCAGTGACTGCAGTGTGTTGTGTTGTTATGTTACTGTGGGGTCCAGTGACTGCAGTGTGTTGTTAAGTTACTGTGGGGTCCAGTGACTGCAGTGTGTTGTTATGTTACTGTGGGGTCCAGTGACTGCAGTGTGTTGTGTTGTTATGTTACTGTGGGGTCCAGTGACTGCAGTGTGTTGTGTTGTTATGTTACTGTGGTGTCTAGTGACTGCAGTGTGTTGTTATGTTACTGTGGGGTCCAGTGACTGCAGTGTGTTGTGTTGTTATGTTACTGTGGGGTCCAGTGACTGCAGTGTGTTGTTATGTTACTGTGGGGTCCAGTGACTGCAGTGTGTTGTTATGTTACTGTGGGGTCCAGTGACTGCAGTGTGTTGTGTTGTTATGTTACTGTGGGGTCCAGTGACTTTAGTGTGTTGTTATGTTACTGTGGGGTCCAGTGACTGCAGTGTGTTGTGTTGTTATGTTACTGTGGGGTCCAGTGACTGCAGTGTGTTGTGTTGTTATGTTACTGTGGGGTCCAGTGACTGCAGTGTGTTGTGTTGTTATGTTACTGTGGGGTCCAGTGACTGCAGTGTGTTGTGTTGTTATGTTACTGTGGGGTCCAGTGACTACAGTGTGTTGTGTTGTTATGTTACTGTGTGGTCCAGTGACTGCAGTGTGTTGTTATGTTACTGTGGGGTCCAGTGACTGCAGTGTGTTGTGTTGTTATGTTACTGTGGGGTCCAGTGACTGCAGTGTGTTGTTGTGTTACTGTGGGGTCCAGTGACTGCAGTGTGTTGTGTTGTGTTGTTATGTTTCTGTGTGGTCCAGTGACTACAGTGTGTTGTGTTGTTATGTTACTCTGTAGGCCAGTGACTACAGTTTGTTGTGTTGTTATGTTACTCTGTAGGCCAGTGACTGCAGTGTGTTCTGTTGTTATGTTACT
>NC_048593.1:45357616-45400116 GCF_013265735.2 Oncorhynchus mykiss
GAGGCTATATACAGGGGGTACCGGTACAGAGTCAATGTGGAGACTATATACAGGGGTACCGGTACAGAGTCAATGTGGAGACTATATACAGGGGGAACCGGTACAGAGTCAATGTGGAGGCTATATACAGGGTGTTACGGTACAGAGTCAATGTGGAGACTATATACAGTAAGGGGAGTTAGATGGGGTAAGGGGAGTGAGATGAAATGAGGTAAGGGGAGTGAGATGAGATGAGGTAAGGGGAGTGAGATGATATGAGGTAAGGGGAGTGAGATGAGGTAAGGGGAGTGAGATGAGATGAGGTAAGGGGAGTGAGATGAGATGAGGAAAGGGGATTGAGATTAGGTAAGAGGAGTGAGATGAGGTAAGGGGAGTGAGATGAGGTAAGGGGAGTGAGATGAGATGAGGTAAGGGGAGTGAGATAATATGAGGTAAGGGGAGTGAGATGAAATGAGGTAAGGGGTGAGATGAGATGAGGTAAGGGGAGTGAGATGATATGAGGTAAGGGGAGTGAGATGAGATGAGGTAAGTGGAGTGAGATGAGGTAAGGGGAGTGAGATGAGATGAGGTAAGGGGATTGAGATTAGGTAAGAGGAGTGAGATGAGATGAGGTAAGAGGAGTGAGATGAGGTAATGGGAGTGAGATGAGGTAAGGGGAGTGAGATGAGATGAGGTAAGGGGATTGAGATTAGGTAAAAGGAGTGAGATGAGATTAGGTAAGAGGAGTGAGATGAGGTAAGGGGAGTGAGATGAGGTAAGGGGAGTTAGATGAGATGAGGTAAGGGGAGTGAGATGAGGTAAGGGGAGTGCAATAAGATGAGGTAAGGGGAGTGAGATTAGGGAAGGGGAGTGAGATGAGATGAGGTAAGTGGAGTGAGATGAGGTAAGGGGAGTGAGATGAGATTAGGTAAAGGGATTGAGATTAGGTAAGAGGAGTGAGATGAGGTAATGGGAGTGAGATGAGGTAAGGGGAGTGAGATGAGATGAAGTAAGGGGAGTGAGATGATATGAGGTAAGAGGAGTGAGATGAGGTAAGGAGAGTGCAATAAGATGAGGTAAGGGGAGTGAGATGGTATGAGGTAAGGGGAGTGAGATGAGGTAAGGGTAGTGAGATGAGATTAGATAAGGGGAGTGAGATGAGGTAAGGGGAGTGAGATGAGGTAAGGGGAGTAAGATGAGGTAAGGGAGTGAGATGAGATGAGGTAAGGGGAGTGAGATGGGGTAAGGGGAGTGAGATGAAATGAGGTAAGGGGAGTGAGATGAGATGAGGTAAGGGCAGTGAGATGATATGAGGTAAGGGGAGTGAGATGAGGAAAGAGGAGTGAGATGAGGTAAGGGGAGTGAGATGAGATGAGGTAAGGGGAGTGAGATGAGATGAGGAAAGGGGATTGAGATTAGGTAAGAGGAGTGAGATGAGGTAAGGGGAGTGAGATGAGGTAAGGGGAGTGAGATGAGATGAGGTAAGGGGAGTGAGATAATATGAGGTAAGTGGAGTGAGATGAGATGAGGTAAGGGGTGAGATGAGATAAGGGGAGTGAGATGATATGAGGTAAGGGGAGTGAGATGAGATGAGGTAAGGGGAGTGAGATGAGGTAAGGAGAGTGAGATGAGATGAGGTAAGGGGAGTGAGATGAAGTAAGGGGAGTGAGATGATATGATGTAAGGGGAGTGAGATGAGATGAGGTAAGGGGAGTGAGATGAGATGAGGTAAGTGGAGTGAGATGAGGTAAGGGGAGTGAGATGAGATGAGGTAAGGGGATTGAGATTAGGTAAGAGGAGTGAGATGAGATGAGGTAAGATGAGTGAGATGAGGTAAGGGGAGTGAGATGAGGTAAGGGGAGTGAGATGAAGTAAGGGGAGTGAGATGAGATGAGGTAAGTGGAGTGAGATGAGGTAAGGGGAGTGAGATGAGATGAGGTAAGGGGATTGAGATTAGGTAAGAGGAGTGAGATGAGATGAGGTAAGATGAGTGAGATGAGGTAAGGGGAGTGAGATGAGGAAAGAGGAGTGAGATGAGATGAGGTAAGGGGAGTGAGATGAGATGAGGTAAGGGGAGTGAGATGAGATGAGGTAAGGGGTGAGATGAGATAAGGGGAGTGAGAGGATATGAGGTAAGGGGAGTGAGATGAGATGAGGTAAGGGGAGTGAGATAATATGAGGTAAGTGGAGTGAGATGAGATGAGGTAAGGGGTGAGATGAGATAAGGGGAGTGAGATGATATGAGGTAAGGGGAGTGAGATGAGATGAGGTAAGGGGAGTGAGATGAGGTAAGGAGAGTGAGATGAGATGAGGTAAGGGGAGTGAGATGAAGTAAGGGGAGTGAGATGATATGAGGTAAGGGGAGTGAGATGAGATGAGGTAAGGGGAGTGATATGAGATGAGGTAAGTGGAGTGAGATGAGGTAAGGGGAGTGAGATGAGATGAGGTAAGGGGATTGAGATTAGGTAAGAGGAGTGAGATGAGATGAGGTAAGATGAGTGAGATGAGGTAAGGGGAGTGAGATGAGGTAAGGGGAGTGAGATGAAGTAAGGGGAGTGAGATGATATGAGGTAAGGGGAGTGAGATGAGATGAGGTAAGGGGAGTGAGATGAGATGAGGTAAGTGGAGTGAGATGAGGTAAGGGGAGTGAGATGAGATGAGGTAAGGGGATTGAGATTAGGTAAGAGGAGTGAGATGAGATGAGGTAAGATGAGTGAGATGAGGTAAGGGGAGTGAGATGAGGAAAGAGGAGTGAGATGAGATGAGGTAAGGGGAGTGAGATGAGATGAGGTAAGGGGAGTGAGATGAGATGAGGAAAGGGGATTGAGATTAGGTAAGAGGAGTGAGATGAGGTAAGGGGAGTGAGATGAGGTAAGGGGAGTGAGATGAGATGAGGTAAGGGGAGTGAGATAATATGAGGTAAGTGGAGTGAGATGAGATGAGGTAAGGGGTGAGATGAGATAAGGGGAGTGAGATGATATGAGGTAAGGGGAGTGAGATGAGATGAGGTAAGGGGAGTGAGATGAGGTAAGGAGAGTGAGATGAGATGAGGTAAGGGGAGTGAGATGAAGTAAGGGGAGTGAGATGATATGAGGTAAGGGGAGTGAGATGAGATGAGGTAAGGGGAGTGAGATGAGATGAGGTAAGTGGAGTGAGATGAGGTAAGGGGAGTGAGATGAGATGAGGTAAGGGGATTGAGATTAGGTAAGAGGAGTGAGATGAGATGAGGTAAGATGAGTGAGATGAGGTAAGGGGAGTGAGATGAGGTAAGGGCAGTGAGATTAGGTAAGAGGAGTGAGATGAGATTAGGTAAGAGGAGTGAGATGAGGTAAGGGGAGTGAGATGAGGTAAGGGGAGTGAGATGAGATGAGGTAAGGGGAGTGAGATGAGATGAGGTAAGGGGAGTGAGATGAGATGAGGTAAGGGGAGTGAGATGAGATGAGGTAAGTGGAGTGAGATGAGGTAAGGGTAGTGAGATGGGATGAGGTAAGGGGATTGAGATTAGGTAAGAGGAGTGAGATGAGGTAAGGGGAGTGCAATAAGATGAGGTAAGGGGAGTGAGATGATATGAGGTAAGGGGAGTGAGATGAGATGAGGTAAGGGGAGTGAGATGAGATGAGGTAAGTGGAGTGAGATGAGGTAAGGGTAGTGAGATGGGATGAGGTAAGGGGATTGAGATTAGGTAAGAGGAGTGAGATGAGGTAAGGGGAGTGAGATGAGGTAAGGGTAGTGAGATGAGATTAGGTAAAGGGAGTGAGATGAGGTAAGGGGAGTGAGATGAGGTAAGGGGAGTAAGATGAGGTAAGGGAGTGAGATAATATGAGGTAAGGGGAGTGAGATGGTGTAAGGGGAGTGAGATGAAATGAGGTAAGGGGAGTGAGATGTGATGAGGTAAGGGGAGTGAGATGAGGTAAGGGGAGTGAGATGAGATGAGGTAAGGGGAGTGAGATGAGGTAAGGGGAGTGCAATAAGATGAGGTAAGGGGAGTGAGATTAGGGAAGGGGAGTGAGATGAGATGAGATGAGGTAAGTGGAGTGAGATGAGGTAAGGGGAGTGAGATGAGGTAAGGGGATTGAGATTAGGAAAGAGGAGTGAGATGAGGTAAGGGGAGTGAGATGAGGTAAGGGGAGTGAGATGAGATGAGGTAAGGGGAGTGAGATGAGATGAGGTAAGGGGAGTGAGATGAGTTAAGGGGAGTGAGATGAGGTAAGGGGAGTAAGATGAGGTAAGGGAGTGAGATAATATGAGGTAAGGGGAGTGAGATGGTGTAAGGGGAGTGAGATGAAATGAGGTAAGGGGAGTGAGATGAGATGAGGTAAGGGGAGTGAGATGATATGAGGTAAGGGGAGTGAGATGAGGTAAGGGGAGTGAGATGAGATGAGGTAAGGGGAGTGAGATGAGGTAAGGGGAGTGCAATAAGATGAGGTAAGGGGCGTGAGATTAGGGAAGGGGAGTGAGATGAGATGAGATGAGGGGAGTGAGATGAGATGAGGTAAGGGGAGTGAGATGAGATGAGGTAAGGTGAGTGAGATGAGATGAGGTAAGTGGAGTGAGATGAGGTAAGGGTAGTGAGATGGGATGAGGTAAGGGGATTGAGATTAGGTAAGAGGAGTGAGATGAGGTAAGGGGAGTGCAATAAGATGAGGTAAGGGGAGTGAGATGATATGAGGTAAGGGGAGTGAGATGAGATGAGGTAAGGGGAGTGAGATGAGATGAGGTAAGTGGAGTGAGATGAGGTAAGGGTAGTGAGATGGGATGAGGTAAGGGGATTGAGATTAGGTAAGAGGAGTGAGATGAGGTAAGGGGAGTGAGATGAGGTAAGGGTAGTGAGATGAGATTAGGTAAAGGGAGTGAGATGAGGTAAGGGGAGTGAGATGAGGTAAGGGGAGTAAGATGAGGTAAGGGAGTGAGATAATATGAGGTAAGGGGAGTGAGATGGTGTAAGGGGAGTGAGATGAAATGAGGTAAGGGGAGTGAGATGTGATGAGGTAAGGGGAGTGAGATGATATGAGGTAAGGGGAGTGAGATGAGGTAAGGGGAGTGAGATGAGATGAGGTAAGGGGAGTGAGATGAGGTAAGGGGAGTGCAATAAGATGAGGTAAGGGGAGTGAGATTAGGGAAGGGGAGTGAGATGAGGTAAGGGGATTGAGATTAGGAAAGAGGAGTGAGATGAGGTAAGGGGAGTGAGATGAGGTAAGGGGAGTGAGATGAGATGAGGTAAGGGGAGTGAGATGAGATTAGGTAAGGGGAGTGAGATGAGGTAAGGGGAGTGAGATGAGGTAAGGGGAGTAAGATGAGGTAAGGGAGTGAGATAATATGAGGTAAGGGGAGTGAGATGGTGTAAGGGGAGTGAGATGAGGTAAGGGGATTGAGATTAGGTAAGAGGAGTGAGATGAGGTAAGGGGAGTGAGATGAGATGAGGTAAGGGGAGTGAGATGATATGAGTTAAGAGGAGTGAGATGAGGTAAGGAGAGTGCAATAAGATGAGGTAAGGGGAGTGAGATGGTATGAGGTAAGGGGAGTGAGATGAGGTAAGGGTAGGGAGATGAGATGAGGTAAGGGGAGTGAGATGAGGTAAGGGGATTGAGATTAGGTAAGAGGAGTGAGATGAGGTAAGGGGAGTGAGATGAGATGAGGTAAGGGGAGTGAGATGATATGAGTTAAGAGGAGTGAGATGAGGAAAGGAGAGTGCAATAAGATGAGGTAAGGGGAGTGAGATGGTATGAGGTAAGGGGAGTGAGATGAGGTAAGGGTAGGGAGATGAGATTAGGTAAGGGGAGTGAGATGAGGTAAGGGGAGTGAGATGAGGTAAGGGGAGTAAGATGAGGTAAGGGAGTGAGATGAGATGAGGTAAGGGGAGTGAGATGGGGTAAGGGGAGTGAGATGAAATAAGGTAAGGGGAGTGAGATGAGATGAGGTAAGGGGAGTGAGATTATATGAGGTAAGGGGAGTGAGATGAGGTAAGGGGAGTGAGATGAGATGAGGTAAGGGGAGTGAGATAATATGAGGTAAGGGGAGTGAGATGAGGTAAGGGGAGTGAGATGAGATGAGGTAAGGGGAGTGAGATGATATGAGGTAAGGGGAGTGAGATGAGATGAGGTAAGGGGAGTGAGATGAGGTAAGGGGAGTGAGATGAGATGAGGTAAGGGGAGTGATATGAGGTAAGGGGAGTGCAATAAGATGAGGTAAGGGGAGTGAGATTAGGGAAGGGGAGTGAGATGAGATGAGATGAGGTAAGTGGAGTGAGATGAGGTAAGGGGAGTGAGATGAGGTAAGGGGATTGAGATTAGGAAAGAGGAGTGAGATGAGGTAAGGGGAGTGAGATGAGGTAAGGGGAGTGAGATGAGATGAGGTAAGGGGAGTGAGATGAGATTAGGTAAGGGGAGTGAGATGAGGTAAGGGGAGTGAGATGAGGTAAGGGGAGTAAGATGAGGTAAGGGAGTGAGATAATATGAGGTAAGGGGAGTGAGATGGTGTAAGGGGAGTGAGATGAAATGAGGTAAGGGGAGTGAGATGAGATGAGGTAAGGGGAGTGAGATGATATGAGGTAAGGGGAGTGAGATGAGGTAAGGGGAGTGAGATGAGATGAGGTAAGGGGAGTGAGATTAGGGAAGGGGAGTGAGATGAGATGAGATGAGGGGAGTGAGATGAGATGAGGTAAGGGGAGTGAGATGAGATGAGGTAAGGTGAGTGAGATGAGATGAGGTAAGTGGAGTGAGATGAGGTAAGGGTAGTGAGATGGGATGAGGTAAGGGGATTGAGATTAGGTAAGAGGAGTGAGATGAGGTAAGGGGAGTGCAATAAGATGAGGTAAGGGGAGTGAGATGATATGAGGTAAGGGGAGTGAGATGAGATGAGGTAAGGGGAGTGAGATGAGATGAGGTAAGTGGAGTGAGATGAGGTAAGGGTAGTGAGATGGGATGAGGTAAGGGGATTGAGATTAGGTAAGAGGAGTGAGATGAGGTAAGGGTAGTGAGATGAGATTAGGTAAAGGGAGTGAGATGAGGTAAGGGGAGTGAGATGAGGTAAGGGGAGTAAGATGAGGTAAGGGAGTGAGATAATATGAGGTAAGGGGAGTGAGATGGTGTAAGGGGAGTGAGATGAAATGAGGTAAGGGGAGTGAGATGTGATGAGGTAAGGGGAGTGAGATGATATGAGGTAAGGGGAGTGAGATGAGGTAAGGGGAGTGAGATGAGATGAGGTAAGGGGAGTGAGATGAGGTAAGGGGAGTGCAATAAGATGAGGTAAGGGGAGTGAGATTAGGGAAGGGGAGTGAGATGAGATGAGATGAGGTAAGTGGAGTGAGATGAGGTAAGGGGAGTGAGATGAGGTAAGGGGATTGAGATTAGGAAAGAGGAGTGAGATGAGGTAAGGGGAGTGAGATGAGGTAAGGGGAGTGAGATGAGATGAGGTAAGGGGAGTGAGATGAGATTAGGTAAGGGGAGTGAGATGAGGTAAGGGGAGTGAGATGAGGTAAGGGGAGTAAGATGAGGTAAGGGAGTGAGATAATATGAGGTAAGGGGAGTGAGATGGTGTAAGGGGAGTGAGATGAGGTAAGGGGATTGAGATTAGGTAAGAGGAGTGAGATGAGGTAAGGGGAGTGAGATGAGATGAGGTAAGGGGAGTGAGATGATATGAGTTAAGAGGAGTGAGATGAGGTAAGGAGAGTGCAATAAGATGAGGTAAGGGGAGTGAGATGGTATGAGGTAAGGGGAGTGAGATGAGGTAAGGGTAGGGAGATGAGATGAGGTAAGGGGAGTGAGATGAGGTAAGGGGATTGAGATTAGGTAAGAGGAGTGAGATGAGGTAAGGGGAGTGAGATGAGATTAGGTAAGGGGAGTGAGATGATATGAGTTAAGAGGAGTGAGATGAGGAAAGGAGAGTGCAATAAGATGAGGTAAGGGGAGTGAGATGGTATGAGGTAAGGGGAGTGAGATGAGGTAAGGGTAGGGAGATGAGATTAGGTAAGGGGAGTGAGATGAGGTAAGGGGAGTGAGATGAGGTAAGGGGAGTAAGATGAGGTAAGGGAGTGAGATGAGATGAGGTAAGGGGAGTGAGATGGGGTAAGGGGAGTGAGATGAAATAAGGTAAGGGGAGTGAGATGAGATGAGGTAAGGGGAGTGAGATTATATGAGGTAAGGGGAGTGAGATGAGGTAAGGGGAGTGAGATGAGATGAGGTAAGGGGAGTGAGATAATATGAGGTAAGGGGAGTGAGATGAGGTAAGGGGAGTGAGATGAGATGAGGTAAGGGGAGTGAGATGATATGAGGTAAGGGGAGTGAGATGAGATGAGGTAAGGGGAGTGAGATGAGGTAAGGGGAGTGAGATGAGATGAGGTAAGGGGAGTGATATGAGGTAAGGGGAGTGAGATGAGATGAGGTAAGGGGATTGAGATTAGGTAAGAGGAGTGAGATGAGATTAGGTAAGAGGAGTGAGATGAGGTAAGGTGAGTGAGATGAGATGAGGTAAGGGGAGTGAGATTATATGAGGTAAGTGGAGTGAGATATGGTAAGGGGAGTGCAATAAGATGAGGTAAGGGGAGTGAGATGAGGTAAGGGGAGTGAGATGAGATGAGGTAAGTGGAGTGAGATGAGGTAAGGGGAGTGAGATGAGATGAGGTAAGGGGATTGAGATTAGGTAAGAGAAGTGAGATGAGGTAAGGGGAGTGAGATGAGGTAAGGGGAGTGAGATGAGATGAGGTAAGGGGAGTGAGATGATATGAGGTAAGAGGAGTGAGATGAGGTAAGGAGAGTGCAATAAGATGAGGTAAGGGGAGTGAGATGGTATGAGGTAAGGGGAGTGAGATGAGGTAAGGGGAGTGAGATGAGATGAGGTAAGGGGAGTGAGATGAGGTAAGGGGAGTGAGATGAGGTAAGGGGAGTAAGATGAGGTAAGGGGAGTGAGATGAGATGAGGTAAGGGGAGTGAGATGGGGTAAGGGGAGTGAGATGAGATGAGGTAAGGGGAGTGAGATGAGGTAAGGGGAGTGAGATGAGATGAGGTAATGGGAGTGAGATGGGGTAAGGGGAGTGAGATGAGGGGAATGAGATGAGGTAAGGGGAGTGAGATGAGGGGAAGGATATGAGGTAAGGGGAATGAGATGAGGGGAGTGAGATGAGGTAACTTTGTTGTATCAATAGAATGTGTACATCGAATATCTCAGACCCTTTGTAGTAATTTGTCTCTTTATCTCGTTTGCGATATGATGGCTCCCTCTGGTGTCTGTCTGTGTGTCATTGCAGTCCTACACCCAGTCCCACTCTCAGTTTCAGTGTAGGGAGAAGTTGTCCCTGGACGCTGATCTTAGGTAAATTTAGAATTTACTCCACTACTGGTGAAGGTTAGGACTGGGAGAGGGGAAGCTGATCCTAGATCTGTACCTAGGGGAAACCGTTACCCAGGAGCTTCCAGTTACACAGCCCTACGTGGTCCCTTATTTAAATGGGGAACTGCCTGCTAGAACTTCTTTGGTAATAAACGACCTATGTGGCATTGATATGAGTCAGAAACAGTAATCGACTACAAAGTGTAAATAGGATCATTGGCTGATGTGTCAGCTCATCTTGTGACTGATTAGATGTTATCATATGTGATTGTGTTGTTAAATGTGACTCTCTCTCTCTCTCTGTGCGTGTGTGTGCGTGCGTGTGCGTGTGTGTGTGTGTGGGTGGGTGGATGGGTGCGTGTGCGTGTGTGCGTGTGTGTGTGTGCGTGCGTGCGTGCGTGTGTGTGTGTGTGTGTGTGTACCAGAATGAGAGCGCTACAGAGAAGGAGAAAGAGCTCTCCCTGGAGATTCAGAGGATCAAACAGGAAGTCGGTGAGTGAAAAACACATCAGGTCTTTATTTAGTTCTTTATTTAGTTTGTTATTTTTATAAAGAAGGAACATTCCTTGGTCAATAAAAAAAAAAAAACAGACATTTGTCGGTTAAAATAGTTAAAAAATATTTAAAAAATCGCCTCCTACCACTCTACTCGTCCCCTCCAGCTTCTAACACCACTCAATGGGAGAGGCTGCAAAAGGAGAAGGCGGAGCTGGAGGTGGGGTTTGAGCGGGAGCTCGCGGAGCTGCAGCTGCAGCAGGAGGAGGAGCTAGCGGCGGTGGAGGCGGAGCTAAGGGTCTGTCACTCAAAGGAGACGGAACACCTGAGGGCGGAGCATCAGGAAGAGGTGGAGGAGATCAGGACCCAGCAGCAGGAGCAGGTGACAGACTGTGGCATCATGGGAAATAGAGTTCTTCTGGTGTAATTTATGTTATGAGTTAAGACTCCATTACCTATAAAGCAATTAACAAACCCAACAATTGTTGACAGGCATGATGGGAAATGTAGTTCCGTTCTTCATGAGATGTTCAAAGGGACAGGGTGGGAAAAAAAAAAAATTCTCACATAATTTTGCAAGTGATGATGGATCAATCAATCAAACAATCAATCATCCAATCAGATGGATGAGCTGACGGTGAACCACGAGGCAGCCATTCAAGAGCTGAGGGACATGCACAACATTACCATGACAACGCTGTACGAGGAGCATGCTCGCACCATGAGGGGTAGGATACACGTTTGTTTTACTATCCTTGTAGGGACCAAACAAATTATTTCCATTCAAAATCCTATTTTCCCAAACCGTATCTCCTAAACCCTATCTCCTAAACCCTATCTCCTAAACCCTATCTCCTAAACCCTAATTCTAACCCTAAACTGAACCCCTAAGCCTGAAATAGCCTTTTTCCTTGTGGGGACCCCAGTTGCCCGAATTGTCCCCAAAAGGAAAGCAAAACCAAAAGCACACATGACTGGTATCTCCCTCTCTCTCTCTCTCTCTCTCTGTCTCTCTCTCTCTGTCTCTCACTCTCTCTCTCTCTGTCTCTCTCTCTCTCTCTCTCTCTCTCTCTCTCTCTCTCTCTCTCTCTCTAGACCTAAGGAAGGCTCATGAGCAGCAGAAGGTAACTCTGGAAGAAGACTTTGAGAAGCTCAGGCTCTCTCTGCAGGTATTGTTAACGCAGAAGTTACTAACAAGACAGTCGATCTTGAAGTTGCCATCGTTTTGATAGAAGAATGATCAGCATGCTAGCTTCGTGAGTGGATCTCAAGATTGAATCCCGAAAAGAATCAAATAAATGCATAAATATATAATGTGATTCTGATGAATAGAATCAAATGAATCAGTAAATATATATATATATATATATTTTTATCTAGATTTAAAATATTTGTATCTATATGTAAAATGTTTTTATCTAGATGTAAAAGGTTTTTATCTAGATTTAAAAGGTTTTTATCTAGATGTAAAAGGTTTTTATCTAGATTTAAAAGGTTTTTATCTAGATGTAAAAGGTTTTTATCTAGATTTAAAAGGTTTTTATCTAGATGTAAAAGGTTTTTATCTAGATTTAAAATGTTTTTATCTAGATGTAAAAGGTTTTTATCTAGATTTAAAAGTTTTTTATCTAGATTTAAACGTTTTTTTATCTAGATTTATAAGTTTTTTATCTAGATGTAAAAGGTTTTTATCTAGATGTAAAAGGTTTTTATCTAGATGTAAAAGGTTTTTATCTAGATTTAAAAGGTTTTTATCTAGATGTAAAAGGTTTTTATCTAGATTTAAACGTTTTTTTATCTAGATTTATAAGTTTTTTATCTAGATGTAAAATGTTTTTATCTAGATGTAAAAGGTTTTTATCTAGATTTAAAAGGTTTTTATCTAGATTTGAAAGGTTTTTATCTAGATTTAAAAGGTTTTTATCTAGATGTAAAAGGTTTTTATCTAGATTTAAAAGGTTTTTATCTAGATGTAAAAGGTTTTTATCTAGATTTAAAATGTTTTTATCTAGATGTAAAAGGTTTTTATCTAGATTTAAAAGTTTTTTATCTAGATTTAAACGTTTTTTTATCTAGATTTATAAGTTTTTTATCTAGATGTAAAAGGTTTTTATCTAGATGTAAAAGGGTTTTATCTAGATTTAATAGGTTTTTATCTAGATTTAAAAGGTTTTTATCTAGATGTAAAAGGTTTTTATCTAGATGTAAAAGGGTTTTATCTAGATGTAAAAGGGTTTTATCTAGATGTAAAAGGTTTTTATCTAGATGTAAAAGGGTTTTATCTAGATGTAAAAGGTTTTTATCTAGATGTAAAAGGTTTTTATCTAGATGTAAAAGGGTTTTATCTAGATGTAAAAGGGTTTTATCTAGATGTAAAAGGTTTTTATCTAGATGTAAAAGGGTTTTATCTAGATGTAAAAGGTTTTTATCTAGATGTAAAAGGGGTTCTCCTATGGGGACAGCCAAATAACCCTTTTGGAACCCTGTATTTCTAAAAGTGTATTGCCATGTTTACTCGTGTGTGTTTTGTACACTGACGGTATACTAATATGCCGTGTTGTTGTTGTTGTTGTGTAGGATCAGGTGGACACCCTGTTGTTCCAGAAGAGTAGCTTGAGGGACAAAGCCAAGCGCTTCGAAGAGGCACTGAGAAGAAGCACCGACGAACACATAGTGGTACTATAACACATTACGAATAACCTGAAACCTGAAACTGAACACTAGCTTAAGCTCTGTCTTCAGCCCTGCGGGATAACACGGTGTGTGTGTGTGTGTGTGTGTGTGTGTGTGTATGTGTGTGTGTGTGTGTGTGTGTGTGTGTGTGTGTGTGTGTGTGTAGGATACCCTAGCCCCATACCAGCACATTGAGGAGGATTTGAAGAGCTTGAAGGATGTTGTGGAGATGAAGAACAACCAGATTCACCAACAGGAGAAGAAGATCTCTGACCTGGAGAGAGTGGTAGGATCGATAGGCTGTCACACACACACACTCACCCTAACAGACGGGACGGGACACCCTCACCCTAGCAGACAGGACAGGACAGTACACACTCACCCTAGCAGACAGGACAGGACAGTACACACTCACCCTAGCAGACAGGACAGGATACGACAGTAGACACTCACCCTAGCAGACAGGACAGGACAGGATACATTTACCCTAACAGACAGGACGGGACACACTCACCCTAGCAGACAGGACAGGACAGTACACACTCACCCTAGCAGACAGGACAGGACACACTCACCCTAGCAGACAGGACAGGACAGTACACACTCACCCTAGCAGACAGGACAGGACACACTCACCCTAGCAGACAGGACAGGACAGTACACACTCACCCTAGCAGACAGGACAGGACAGTACACACTCACCCTAACAGACAGGACAGGACAGTACACACTCACCCTAACAGACAGGACAGGACAGTAAAGTATAAGACAATACACAGACAGTACAGTACATAGACAGCAGGCCCAGAAGACAGTAGAGTTGTCTCTGTGTTTTTTTTGAGCAGGCCCAGAAGAACGTTGTGTTAGAGGAACGGATGCAGGTGCTACAGCAGCAGAACGAAGACCTGATGGCCCGTATAGACAATAACCTAGCCCTGTCCAGGTAACACACACACACACCTGGAAAACAACAAAACAAATAACAATACAACTTGCCTTTTCTTACTTGCTGTTTTCAGTAGGACAGCAAAATTCCAGGAATATTTTTGATATTGCTACTATGCAAGTACCATAACTATACAATTTACACCTTCTGTATCCTGTGCATGTGACAAATAAACATAGATTTTTTTTTATATAGCGTGTATCTACCACATGGCCTCACATGTGAATCCTTAAAGAGATGGGCGGGGCTAAAGGCTTAAGAGGGTGTGGACGATGCTGAATGGGCGGGGCTAAAGGCTTAAGAGGGTGTGAACGATGCTGAATGGGCGTGGCTAAAGGCTTACGAGGGTGTGAACGATGCTGAATGGGCGGGGCTAAAGGCTTAAGAGGGTGTGAACGACGCTGAATGAGTGTAGACAAAGAAGAGCTCTCCAGTAGGTGTACCAAAACATTCAAGGGCCATTTTCACAAAAGTGAGTTTACAAGTTTATCAACGTTCAAAGCAGAATAACTTTCCCATTGTTCCTAAAATGCAGTATATGATATACCATGTTGTAGCTCTGAGTCTCTCCTTTTATGGAATGTAAAAAACATAATTTTCAAATTTTACTACATAAGACGAAATCGAGGCAGTCGGTCACATATGTAAATCTAGCAAACCAAGCAACTAAAGCAACTTTATAAACAATGTTTTGGTTCATTTCTAGCTTGTTAGCTTGTTAGCTAGCTAACCAAGTTCAAATAATGGCCATATCATAGCTGACAACGTCATAACTTCAGCAAATTTGTATTCATTATTACAGGAAAATAAACTCACAACACTTATTTACATGTTAATAGCAAGCTAATTAACAGAGATTAGTTTACGTTTCTGTGATTTTGTGGTGAAATAAAAGCAAGGCTTTTCTTCTACCTTGACGATTTTAGAATTTGCACACTGTCTCGTTGCCCTTACTTTATATCTTCATTTGACTTTGGTGCAGGTCCTGTTGTTCTTCGCATTACCGTCTCTGGTAAACACATACTATATCAAATAAAATCAAAGTTTATTTGTCACATGCACAGGATACTCTTTTGTTTAGACATCTAGCTAGCTAAACAATGAACCATAATCCCAACTCATAACATTACTACCCTGCATGAATCTACAGGTAGCTAAAGCGAACCAACTAGCTAGCTAGCTAGCTAACATTATGCTATAACTAGCAATACAATAAGATAAGATAAGAATAATATTACTACACAGATCATACACGTAACGTTAGCTAGCGAACGAGCCAGCTAGCTAGCTAACGGTACGCTTTTACTTGCAATGAAAACAACTTTCTGACAAAATTAGAAACGTATAATATCTGAAAATGTAGCTAGAGACTCTTACCTGTATTCATGGACACTTCTCCCTCTCTGTCACGGCTGCCATGGTTACCCTTAGTTTGAAGATGTAATCCGGAGACAGCTGTTTTTTTTTTAATACAAAAGTCTTCTGTGTTTTCTCTTTTTGACCCCATCCACATATTTGTAATCAAACACCAGAATTTTCTCCATCTCCTTAGCTATCATCTTGCATTCCACTGATTTCAAAACTCGGTCAACTTCTTTGTTGCAGTTCTTCGTAAATATTTTTTTTTTAAAAGCCGCATTAGAAAGAATTACCTACACATACTGAGCAGCTCAAGTTCTAGACAGAAGCATGCTACATGGCAGACCAATCCGAACTCATCTCTCGGCATGTCCAGCCCAGCCATTATCTCAGCCAATCATGGCTAGCGAAAAGGTTCCCGTATTTTTCTGTGGCTAAACCAACTAGGTTCGTAATTTAACAAATTTTAATTGTATTTACAGATGGCATACAAGTTTGTTACTAAAGCACGTGAAAGATCACATGTCCCAGAAGGCATTTCTGCCAAAAAAAAAACGCATTTTGATAAAAAATAAATGTTTACGTTCAAATGCCTCTCCTGTGAAGTAGTGATGTGCGACATGTGCCTAGTTACCTGAAACAGGTCACATATAACCCTGTCTCACTTCCCCATCCAGGCAACTCTCAGAGGAGAACGCTAACCTGCAGGAGAATGTAGAGAAGGAGAACGGAGAGAAGAAACGACTGAGCCGTAACAATGAGGAGCTCCTCTGGCGTCTACAGACCTCACCTCTCTGCTCCCCCTGCTCCTCTCCCATCCACCGCTCCTTCTCCACCTCCCCCACTCTGTCTTCCTGCCTCTTTTCCTCCTCTCCCGGGATGGGAGGAGGGATGGGGTTTGACGCCCCCTCTCACTACTGTGGAGGATACCTGCCCCCCGCACCTACACACGGCTACTCCCCTAGTCACAGAGAGAATCAGAATCAGTCTCCAGGGCCGGCCACACCCACTCACAGAGGATTCTCCAATCAGAATCAGTCTCCAGGACCGGCCACACCCACTCACAGAGGATTCTCCAATCAAAATCAGTCTCCAGGACCGGCGACGCCTACTCACCGAGTGTCACCCAATCACTGTCACTCGCCTGCTCGGCTCAACCCCCTCATGAGATGAGCTCACTTTTCTCTCTTCCTGTCTTACTTTTTATTTTCATCTCTTTACTGTTAATCTCTCGGTGGACAGACTACTGAGACATAAATGGTAGTGTACATCTGTCATGATACAATGGAATGTGTGAGACTAACTAGCAGCGTTAGTTCAGGTGTTTTGGACAAAATCGCTGGTGATATCGTCTTTCAAAAGTGGAGGGGACATTTTGGCCCGTAACTTGCATAAAGACAGGATGGAGCTCTTTGTTCCAGTTTCGATCCTCGTTCTATCTCTTCTCTTAACACGTACTGTATGGACCCAGAATTTAATCGAACATCTGACCAGTCACGCAAGTTCTGGTTTAACCAAGATTACTTTTCTGATATAATGTTGCACAAGGTTTAAGTGCTAGATAAGATGGGTGTTCTCTCCAGCTACTACGGCTGTAAGAAAAGAGAAAAGACAGAACTCCACTAGCATCGCTAATATATTCTAACAATGCCTTTCTGCTAGCCTCTCGTTGGCTAACTCCACTAGCATCTCTGTAGCCATTGACCCAGGCTAGCTGACCTAGCCTCTCATTGGCTAACCCCACTAGCATCTTTGTAGCCATTGACCCAGGCTAGCTGACCTAGCCTCTCATTGGCTAACTCCACTAGCATCTCTGTAGCCATTGACCCAGGCTAGCTGACCTAGCCTCTCATTGGCTAACCCCACTAGCATCTTTGTAGCCATTGACCCAGGCTAGCTGACCTAGCCTCTCATTGGCTAACCCCACTAGCATCTCTGTAGCCATTGACCCAGGCTAGCTGACCTAGCCTCTTGATGGCTAACTCCACTTGCATCTCTGTAGCCATTGACCCAGGCTAGCTGACCTAGCCTCTCGATGGATAACTCCACTAGCATCTCTGTACCTGTAGACTAAGACTAGCTGACCTAGCCTCTCGATGGATAACTCCACTAGCATCTCTATAGCCATTGACCCAGGCTAGCTGACCTAGCCTCTCGTTGGATAACTCCACTAGCATCTCTGTACCTATAGACTAAGACTAGCTGACCTAGCCTCTCAATGGCTAACTCCACTAGCATCTCTGTACCTATAGACTAGGACTAGCTGACCTAGCCTGTTGATGGTTACCTCCACTAGCATCTCTGTACCCATAGACTAAGACTAGCTGACCTAACCTCTTGATGGCTAACTCCACTAGCTTCTCTGTATCTATAGACTAAGACTAGCTGACCTAGCCTCTTGATGGCTACCTCCACTAGCATCTCTGTACCCATAGACTCATACTAGCTGACCTAGCCTCTCAATGGCTAACTCCACTAGCATCTCTGTACCTATAGACTAAGACTAGCTGACCTAGCCTCTTGATGGCTAACTCCACTAGCTTCTCTGTATCTATAGACTAAGACTAGCTGACCTAGCCTCACGATGGATAACTCCACTGGCATCTCTGTACCCATAGACTCATACTAGCTGACCTAGCCACTCGATGGCTAGCTCCACTAGCATCTCTGTACCTATAGACTAAGACTAGCTGACCTAGCCTCACGATGGATAACTCCACTGGCATCTCTGTACCTATAGACTAGGACTAGCTGACCTAGCCTCTCAATGGCTAACTCCACTAGCATCTCTGTACCTATAGACTAGGACTAGCTGACCTAGCCTCTCAATGGCTAACTCCACTAGCATCTCTGCACCTATAGACTAAGACTAGCTGACCTAGCCTGTTGATGGCTACCTCCACTAGCATCTCTGTACCCATAGACTCATACTAGCTGACCTAGCCACTCGATGGCTAGCTCCACTAGCATCTCTGTACCTATAGACTAAGACTAGCTGACCTAGCCTCTCGATGGATAGCTCCACTAGCATCTCTGTACCTATAGACTAAGACTAGCTGACCTAGCCACTCGATGGCTAGCTCCACTAGCATCTCTGTACCCATAGACTCATACTAGCTGACCTAGCCGCTCTGCTGTACCCTGTAGACTCCATGAAGGTACAAAAATACTGTATGTCTCCATTCACCACCAGCAAACTGAAGAACACTGGAGTCTTATGCTTGTGCTTGGCCTGCAAGTGGAACCAGCTAACTGATGAACGAGGGAGACCTCTCTATCTCTTTAAGGAAGCTGACTGGCTCGCTAGCTCTAGAATGTTAGGATGTAGTGCAGTCAACCACGGACTACGTTGAACGACTGCAGTGTATTGAAACACCAACCACGGGCAGTGCTGAAATGTAGATTGTATTGTGCTCTGCAACAACAGACTCCACTTCAATGTATTGTATATAGAAACAGACAGACAGGCTGACAATATATGTTGTTACAATGAGTAGAAACAGACAGATGAATGGACGGACGGACAGACAGACGGACTGAGAGTATGTATACCACCAGATGGGAACAGTGGTAGTCTCTGCTTAGTTATTCGGGTCCAAACCACCACACCACCTCCTCCGCCATGCAGGGACGGACTGGGACCAGAAACTGGACCGGCATTTATAACACATCGATTCAAGGCCAGTCCATTTCCGCTACCACGGATTTGTCTGTACCGGTGCTTACTACCAACCAAATGGAACCATGGATAAAATAACAGTCTCAAGGGAGCACCTTATACTCCGGTCCAGAGCACCTTATACTCCGGTCCAGGTTTTTCTTTCAGTACAACCTTTTACCAGCACGTGATGTCCAACAGTCTTCAGATACCAGGATTTTACAGATGATTTTAATCCACGTTTAAAAGGATGTTTTATAAACTGTTTCAGTTTTTACCAGCACGTGATGTCCAACAGTCTTCAGATACCAGGATTTTGCAGATGATTTTAATCCACGTTTAAAAGGATGTTTTTATAAACTGTTTCAGTTTTTACCAGCAAACAGTAATACTTAACAGAAGCGCTTCCAATCCAGACGGAATCCAAATCCGCTCCAGTCTTCCGCTCTCTCTACATGGATATAACCTGTGGGTAGGTTATGTACCTGTATCCCCTCACCTTTTGATTCAGGGTGTTCAAATATATCAAACATATTTAGGATTGACTGATCTACAAATAATAATGGGGAGGCAGGTAGCCTATCGGTTAGAGCGTTGGGGATTAGTAACCGAAAGGTTGCTAGTTTGAATTCCCCCAAGCCGACAGGGTGAAAAAAAATCTGTCCTACTGCCCTTGAGCAAGGCACTTAACCTTCACTGGTCTAGGGTCGCTGTCAATAATGGTTGATCCCCCTTAGTCGTGACCCCACTCTCTGAGGGTGTCTCAGGGAGAGTTGGGATATGCAAAAAAACAACAAACAAAAACACATTTTCAATTCACACATAAAATAAGAGATATATACTGTAAGTACCCACGAACAGAGAGCCATTTGGGACACAGGCACCGGGATGTAAAAATACCGACCACAGGAATTGTTTGTTGTTTTCTAAGTGATATTTGTAAACGTATTTATTGGACTTTTGTATACTTTATCTACTTTACCAAGCATGTCTTCCAGTCTTTAACTCTCGCTGTCTGGAGCCTGGGGCCTATAGGTTCCATCCCAGGTTTTCAGAGAACGAGCAGGAAATGTTGAATCCTCCAACCAGGATTTCTGGAAAACCTGGGAATTTTGGGAACATATTTTTGCAACCCAACGTAGAGTAGTTGTGATGTTTATCAGACCAGGGTTTCAAATACAAAAAAAATCTCAATAAATTAGATTAATAAATCAATAAATAGATTAAAATACTTTGATACTTTATCTGTGGCTGTTTGTGCTTGCCTGGCTTAATTAACTGGTAGAAAAGTCCCAAAACGGACCCAACCTCCCCGTCCATTCACCCCAGGCAGACTCAAGGAAAACGCTGAAAGTGTTTGAAATAATTTGTCTCGTATTTGAAACCAGGTTTGCTTCTTATACTCTGTACTAGCAGGAGAAAACTTTGTTTTTTTTAAACAGAGTGAAACAGAGAGATGCTAGCCGGGCTGTATTCATTCCGCCAAACAAAACTGTTTGTCTTGTTTTGCAACTAGAACAAGAGTTTCTATTGGACAAAATTCAGGTAGGTTCCTCCCCGTTTCGTTCTGTTGGTCAAAACATTTTGCAACTAAAACATTTTGTTTGGCAGAATGAATACATCCCAGAACTAATTTCCCACTGAATGGGACATCGATTTGTAACAACAACAAAAAAATATATAAATGCAACTCTGGTCTGACCAATAGGAGAAGAGTAGAATGTGACTCTTTGGACCAATAGGTGACAGAAATATGGGTTGTCATTTCTCCACCTGACCAATAGAGGGAGTTTGGAGCGGCGTTGGGGTGTCAAAATGAGAGAGTGTGTATTTCATTGTAATATATTGATTTGTTCAGAAGTGGTTGAAACGTTCAGAACGCTGCAGATAAATACAGTTTCAAGACACAACGATTGTGTTTTCTCCATGACATAGAAGAATGTATTTTCTGCGTGATATATTTCTATCGGAACGTTCTGTAATGTTGCCCCAAGTAAACCACACTATCACCTCTGTACATAAAACTAGAGAGAAACTGTTTATCTTGAGAGTAGTGTACCTAGACACAACTATACTAGAAAAGATCAGTGTAGGGAGAAGTGTAGATTCAACTAGAGGAGAGAAACTGTTTATCTTGAGAGTAGTGTACCTAGACACAACTATACTAGAAAAGACCAGTGTAGGGAGAAGTGTAGATTCAACTAGAGATAAACTGTTTAAAACGACTGGGATCTTTTTCAGTCTCTAGCTCTAACCAGGTTTCTGTGATTAGTCAAAACCACAGTTGTTATTGGTATACACCTTTTCTACCCATTTCTCGGTAGTTGGTATTCAGTCTTACTGTATGCAGGCGTAGTATTTATTCAATAGGGTTTTCAGTACATTTATTAGAGCCATCCCTTTAAATTCGGTGAACCTTTAATTAGGTGGGGGGGGGTTTTTTGTCCACAGACTACATGGAGAGAACTGTTCAGAATGTTAGGAACCAATCAAAGAAAGCCGTCTATATAATTCATAATATAATAATAATAATAATAATATAATATAATTAATCTATATAATGAACACAAGACATCAAAACAACATGTTAAGTGTTGGTCTTAGTTTCATGAGTTGAAATAAAAGATCCCAGAAATGTTCCACACGAAAAGCTTATTTCTCTCAAATTTCGTGCACAAATTAGTTTACATCCCTGTTATTGAGCATTTCTCCTTTGCCAACACAATCCACCCACCTGACAGGTGTAGGATATCCAGAAGCTGGTTAAACAGCATGATCATTACGCCGGTGTATCTTGTGCTGGGGTCAATAAAAGGCCACTCTAAAATGTGCAGTTTTGTCACACAACACAATGCCACAGATGTGTCAAGTTTTTGAGGGAGCATGCAAATTGGCATGCGGACTGCAGGAATGTACATCAGAGCTGTTGCCAGATAATTGAATGTTAATTTCTCTACCATAAGCCATCTCCAAAATCATTTTAGAGAATTTGGCAGTAAATCCAACCGGCCTCACAACCGCAGACCACGTGTAACCAAGCCTGCAGTAACCAAACCTGCAGGATTGTCTGAGACCAGCCACCAGGACAGCTGATGAAACTGTGGGTTTGCACAACCGAAGAATTTCTGCTCAAACTGTCAGAAACCATCTCAGGGAAGCTCATCTGCATACTCGTCGTTCTCACGTAACCGACTGTGGGAAAATGCCCACATAGAACAGATCTACCACTATTTAGACTTGCTTTGAATGAGAATGACAGGTCGCCCAAAAAGGGCCATTTTGCAGATTTAAGGTTAGGAAAGTATTCATTAATAAATGTTTTTAAAATTGTTTAGAGAGCCTTTACACACGGAAGAAAGAAAAAAACGGTTTAGAGAGCCTTTACACACGAAAACAAAAAAAAAACGGTGGATTGATTCATTCGGGGAAAAAAAATGACACATTCAGTTGTTCAACCCATGGTAATGTTGGAATATGTGTGTGTATATAACTATAGTAGGGTAAATAGTGTATAATAGTAGGTTATACCCTTGTCTATTGCCTGCACTAACCATGGAACTGTGTTAATGACACAGACAAGTGTTGCGCCATGCTTCGGGTTCAAACTGTTACGGTCTGCGCTCCGCTCCAGAGCGATTTAATTAACCTACATGTCTTTTTTCTTTCTTTTCTTTTTTTTTTACATTAAATTTGATCAACCAATCAACATCCGTGACGGCGTTTACCGAGGAAGAAAATGAAAGTATTTAATTAAAAACATTGGAAATTGCCCAAAGGTTAAAATGTCACATGCTGACATGAACGTTTCAAGTTAAAAAGGCCATAGGCCTACAATTTAAATTCTACATAAATGGCACAACATTTCATAAACATCACATCGCTGTGGGAAAGTTGATATGTTTCAGTTTGCTGCCAAATGATTGGTTTCACATTTGCCTCCAGCGATCATGAGGTAAAATAGATCTAAAACAATTGTAATTTATATTTACAATCCCCTTATTCAAACGGATTACTCATTTACCAAGCTCTTACCGATAGCTCTTATAAATATGTAAATTAGGCTCATCAGTGCATGAAGGTTGTTGTTTCAATCGGGGGAGAGCGAAAAAAAAAAGAAAGTAGATGTTTTTCACACTTGGAACCGACAGGTTGCTCCATTTTATTAATTTTTTAAAGGTGGTGGAATTATGAATTAAATCAAGGGCAGAATAAGTAGACTGAATCTGTAGACATACCTCTGCCACACCTCAATTTATGCGATCTCTACCGCTATATAGCTGGCTGAAACATGAGTTACCCCGTGCATATAATCAAGGTCAGAATACGCTTAGAGAAGAAATTGCATGACATTGGAATTAAGTTCCGTTTACTCACTCATAACTCGGATCGGAATGAACAACACACCCTTTACCAGAGGAGGCTGCTCCAGTGAGGAAGAGGAGGACGGTCTTCCTCATGACATTGACAACACTATGTTTACATTATGAAACGGTCTCTAGATCCAAATGACTCATACAGGAAACCTGGTTCTGGCTTTTGACTGAATAGGGACCATAGAACAATTATGTAGAATACTTGAGAGAGAAACAGAAAGTGTTTACATAGCTCTGACAGTGTTTGGACAATTATGGTAAAAAACAACAGTATCTGAAGGTAGAACTTTGCCTATCCGACTGGCCCAGAGGAATATTTCACTTTCTCTGATCGTAGGTGTAACAACATGAATTGGTGCACGAGGCACAAGTGATGCAGTGCAACTTAAGTTTCGCCATCGGCTGGAAGACTGTGTCCCCTTTTCTCAGCGGAGGGAGGGAGAGAGAAGGGAGGGAGAGCCTGGTGAGAGACAGCCTCACTGCTCCCTCCCTCCTCTCAGACTGACCATCAGATGCCATCAGTCCAGTAAAAAACTAAATATAAACAAACTATATGATTATGCTCAATCAGCTGTAACATCACAAGTAATACAACAAATGGTGATCAAACTGGTAATAGATAAAAAAATATATATATATATATATAATTTTAAAATGGTCCCAGAATAATAACATGGTCAAGGCAAGTCAAGCATAGCCAGTATGCAGCGATAATATATCGGGCCTCTAGCTTACTGTACAAACCTCATTGATCCAGAACTGTTTTTTAATTGGTTAATGTTGCTTAGGCTTCCGTTATTTAAGTCATGTTAAAATCAAATCTGAGCGGTAGATCTCAGCTTGCATTTTGACTCTGAAAAAGGTTGGTGACCTCCGTAATAGAGGAATCCATCGTTGTCGGATCTATAAAAAAAATATTAAAAAATGTCTAGGATTCTTTCTGGAATTTTAAATGGATACAAACGACATCACTAAAAGATGCTGAAGGATAACTATTTACTATGAATGATTTAAAACGGTTTCATACTCTTTCAAGTCTTTTGGTGGAATGTTTTGATACTTTTTATTGCCTCTTGTAATATTACCAGGAAATGGACAGTTTATTCTGTTCATCTGTATACAGGTTTACATTTATTGGGGTTTTCAGGAAATGTAGCACTTAGATTCTGTGTCATTTTAAAGTTGGGTTGAATCTCCAAAACTCAGCACTCTTGATATGAACTTGTAAACAAACCAGCCAGCTTTGAAAAGTACTAAAATGTGATGGTGCTCTGTTACAAACTGTATAACATAAGCTAACTTACTATATAAGCTAATATATCATGATGATGTAGAACCCAGCATATTTCCAGTGTTGTCCAGCCTACTGAAGGTCCTCTATCTATGTAACTCTCTGTGTCCTTTAAAGTCAACTACTCACCCTACTGAATGTCCTCTATCTACAGTTGAAGTCGGAAGTTTACATACACCTTAGCCAAATACATTTAAACTCAGTTTTTCACAATTCCTGACATTTAATCCTCGTAAAAATTCCCTGTCTTAGGTCAGTTAGGATCACCACTTTATTTTAAGAATGTGAAATGTCAGAATAATAGTAGAGATAATTATTTATTTATTTCCTGACATTCTCAGTGGGTCAGAAGTTAACATACACTCAATTAGTATTTGGTAACATTGCCTTTAAATTGTTTAACTTGGGTGAAACATTTTGGGTAGCCTTCCACAAGCTTCCCACAATAAGTTCGGTGAATTTTGGCCCATTCCTCCTGACAGAGATGGTGTAACTGAGTCAGGTTTGTAGGCCTCCTTGCTCACACACGCTTTTTCAGTTCTGCCCACAAATGTTCTATAGAATTGAGGTCAGGGCTTTGTGATGGCCACTCCAATACCTTGATTTTGTTGTCCTTAAGCCATTTTGCCACAACTTTGGAAGTATGCTTGGGGTCATTGTCCATTTGGAAGACCCATTTGCGAAGCTAGAACTTCCTAATTGAGGTCTTGAGATGTTGCTTCAATATATCCACAAATTTCCTGCCTCTTGATGCCATCTATTTTGTGAAGTGCACCAGTCCCTCCTGCAGCAAAGCACCCCCACAACATGATGCTGCCACCCCCGTGCTTCACGGGAGTGATGGTGTTCTTCGCTTGCAAGCCACCCCCTTTTTCCTCCAAACATAACGATGGTCATTATGGCCAAACAGTTCTATTTTTGTTTAATCAGAACAGAGGACATTTCTCCAAACAATACAGTCTTTGTCCATCGTTTTACTGTGGATAGAGATACTTTTGTACCTGTTTCCTCCAGCATCTTCACAAGGTCCTTTGCTGTTGTTCTGGGATTGATTTGCACTTTTCACACCAAAGTACGTTCATCTCTAGGAGACAGAACGCGTCTCCTTCCTGAGCGGTATGACGGCTGCGTGGTCCCATTGCGTTTATACTTGCGTACTATTGTTTGTACAGATGAACGTGGTACCTTCAGGCATTTGGAAATTGCTCCCAAGGATGAACCAGACTTGTGGAGGTCTACCACTTTTTTCTGAGGTCTTGGCTGATTTCTTTTGATTTTCCCATGATGTCAAGCAAAGAGGCACTGAGTTTGAAGGTAGGCCTTGAAATACACCCACAAGTACATCTCCAATTGACTTAAATCATGTCAATTAGCCTATCAGAAGCTTCTAAAGCCATGACAATTTTCTGGAATTTCCAAGCTTGTTTAAAGGCACAGTCAACTTAGTGTATGTAAACTTCTGACCCACTGGAATTGTGATACAGTGAATTATAAGTGAAATAATCTGTCTGTAAACAATTGTTGGAAAAATTACGTGTCATGCACAAAGTAGATGTCCTAACCGACTTTGTCCTAACCGATGTCCTAACCGACTTTATTCATGTTTAGTAAGCAGTTTATTCATGTTTAGTAAGCAGTTTATACATGTTTAGTAAGCAGTTTATACATGTTTAGTAAGCAATTTATTAATGTTTATACACACATTATAGCCTGTATATCCGAAATCAATATCTATAATCAGGTACTGATTCTGCACTGGCTCTCCACTGTGTCCTGTGGACATCTCTTGGGGTCCCAAATTGCACCCTATTCCCTACATAGTGCACTACCTATGGGCCCTTGTCAAAGGTAGTTCACTATATAGGGTACCATTTGTGACACAACCTCCCTAGCTGAACTACTGAATGTCTATCGAAGAGGGTCATAAGGGAAACTCACCTGCTGTTATACTAGCCACTACCTGGTCATTAAACTAGCCACCACCTGGTCATTAAACTAGCCCCCACCTGGTCATTAAACTAGCCCCCACCTGGTCATTAAACTAGCCACCACCTGGTCATTAAACTAGCCACTACCTGGCCATTAAACTAGCCACTACCTGGTCATTCAACTAGCCACCACCTGGTCATTAAACTAGCCCCCACCTGGTCATTAAACTAGCCACTACCTGGTCATTAAACTAGCCACTACCTGGTCATTAAACTAGCCACCACCTGGTCATTAAACTAGCCACTACCTGGTCATTAAACTAGCCACTACCTGGTCATTAAACTAGCCACTACCTGGTCATTCAACTAGCCACCACCTGGTCATTAAACTAGCCCCCACCTGGTCATTAAACTAGCCCCCACCTGGTCATTAAACTAGCCACCACCTGGTCATTAAACTAGCCACTACCTGGTCATTAAACTAGCCACTACCTGGTCTATAAACTAGCCACCACCTGGTCAATAAACTAGCCACTACCTGGTCATTAAACTAGCCACCACCTGATCATTAAACTAGCCACTACCTGGTCATTAAACTAGCCACTACCTGGTCATTAAACTAGCCACCACCTAGTCATTAAACTAGCCACTACCTGGCCATTAAACTAGCCACCACCTGGTCATTAAACTAGCCACTACCTGGTCAATAAACTAGCCACTACCTGGCCATTAAACTAGCCACTACCTGGTCATTAAACTAGCCACCACCTGGTCATTAAACTAGCCACTACCTGGCCATTAAACTAGCCACTTCATGGTCATTAAACTAGCCACCACCTGATCATTAAACTAGCAACTACCTGGCCATTAAACTAGCCACTACCTGGTCATTAAACTAGCCACCACCTGGTCATTAAACTAGCCACTACCTGGTCATTAAACTAGCCACTACCTGGTCAATAAACTAGCCACTACCTGGTCATTAAACTAGCCACTACCTGGTCATTAAACTAGCCACCACCTGGTCATTAAACTAGCCACTACCTGGTCATTAAACTAGCCACTACCTGGTCATTAAACTAGCCACCACCTGGTAATTAAACTAGCCACCACCTGGTCATTAAACTAGCTACCACCTGGTCATTAACTAGCCACTTCCTGGTCATTTGTCGCGGAAATGTCCTGTATTACCAAATCATGAGAGAGCAAACCACACACAAGGTTAGGCCAGGACCAGGTACATACAGGTCAGGTCAGGACCAGGTACATACAGGTCAGGTTAGGACCAGGTACATACAGGTCAGGTTAGGACCAGGTACATACAGGTCAGGACCAGGTACATACAGGTCAGGTTAGGACCAGGTACATACAGGTCAGGTTAGGACCAGGTACATACAGGTCAGGTTAGGACCAGGTACATACAGGTCAGGTCAGGACCAGGTACATACAGGTCAGGACCAGGTACATACAGGTCAGGACCAGGTGCATATAGGTCAGGTTATGACCAGGTACATACAGGTCAGGTCAGGACCAGGTACATACAGGTCAGGTCAGGACCAGGTACATACAGGTCAGGTCGGGACCAGGTACATACAGGTCAGGTTAGGACCAGGTACATACAGGTCAGGACCAGGTACATACAGGTCAGGACCAGGTACATACAGGTCAGGTTAGGACCAGGTACATACAGGTCAGGTTAGGACCAGGTACATACAGGTTAGGTTAGGACCAGGTACATACAGGTCAGGTCAGGACCAGGTACATACAGGTCAGGATCAGGTACATACAGGTCAGGACGAGGTGCATATAGGTCAGGTTAGGACCAGGTACATACAGGTCAGGTTAGGACCAGGTACATACAGGTCAGGTCAGGACCAGGTACATACAGGTCAGGTCAGGACCAGGTACATACAGGTCAGGTCAGGACCAGGTACATACAGGTCAGGGTAGGACCAGGTACATACAGGTTAGGACCAGGTACATACAGGTCAGGTCAGGACCAGGTACATACAGGTCAGGATCAGGAACATACAGGTCAGGACCAGGTGCATATAGGTCAGGTTAGGACCAGGTACATACAGGTCAGGTCAGGACCAGGTACATACAGGTCAGGTCAGGACCAGGTACATACAGGTTAGGACCAGGTACATACAGGTCAGGTCAGGACCAGGTACATACAGGTCAGGATCAGGAACATACAGGTCAGGACCAGGTGCATATAGGTCAGGTTAGGACCAGGTACATACAGGTCAGGTCAGGACCAGGTACATACAGGTCAGGTCAGGACCAGGTACATACAGGTCAGGTCAGGACCAGGTACATACAGGTCAGGTTACGACCAGGTACATACAGGTCAGATCAGGACCAGGTACATATAGGTCAGGGTAGGACCAGGTACATACAGGTTAGGACCAGGTACATACAGGTTAGGACCAGGTACATACAGGTCAGGTCAGGACCAGGTACATACAGGTCAGGTCAGGTTAGGACCAGGTACATACAGGTTAGGACCAGGTACATACAGGTCAGGTTAGGACCAGGTACATACAGGTCAGGTTAGGACCAGGTACATACAGGTCAGGTTAGGACCAGGTACATACAGGTCAGGACCACGTACATACAGGTCAGGTTAGGACCAGGTACATACAGGTTAGGACCAGGTACATACAGGTCAGGACCAGGTACATACAGGTCAGGACCAGGTACATACAGGTCAGGTTAGGACCAGGTACATACAGGTCAGGTCATGACGAGGTACATACAGGTCATGACCAGGTACATACAGGTCAGGACCAGGTACACACAGGTCAGGTCAGGACCAGGTACATACAGGTTAGGACCAGGTACATACAGTTCAGGTCAGGACCAGGTACATACAGGTCAGGACCAGGTACATACAGGTCAGGACCAGGTACATACAGGTTAGGACCAGGTACATACAGGTCAGGTCAGGATCAGGTACATACAGGTCAGGTCAAGACCAGGTACATACAGGTCAGGTTAGGACCAGGTACATACAGGTTAGGACCAGGTACATACAGGTCAGGTTAGGACCAGGTACATACAGGTCAGGACCAGGTACATACAGGTCAGGTCAGGACCAGGTACATACAGGTTAGGACCAGGTACATACAGGTTAGGACCAGGTACATACAGGTCAGGTTAGGACCAGGTACATACAGGTCAGGACCAGGTACATAGAGGTCAGGTTAGGACCAGGTACATACAGGTTAGGACCAGGTACATACAGGTCAGGTTAGGACCAGGTACATACAGGTCAGGACCAGGTACATACAGGTCAGGTCAGGACCAGGTACATACAGGTTAGGACCAGGTACATACAGGTTAGGACCAGGTACATACAGGTCAGGTTAGGACCAGGTACATACAGGTCAGGACCAGGTACATACAGGTCAGGACCAGGTACATACAGGTCAGGACCATGTACATACAGGTCAGGACCAGGTACATAAAGGTCAGGTCAGGACCAGGTACATACAGGTCAGGTCAGGACCAGGTACATACAGGTCAGGACCAGGTACATACAGGTCAGGACCAGGTACATACAGGTTAGGACCAGGTACATAAAGGTCAGGACCAGGTACATACAGGTCAGGACCAGGTACACACAGGTCAGGTCAGGACCAGGTACATACAGGTTAGGACCAGGTACATACAGTTCAGGTCAGGACCAGGTACATACAGGTCAGGACCAGGTACATACAGGTCAGGACCAGGTACATACAGGTCAGGACCAGGTACATACAGGTTAGGACCAGGTACATACAGGTCAGGTCAGGACCAGGTACATACAGGTCAGATCAGGACCAGGTACATATAGGTCAGGGTAGGACCAGGTACATAAGGGTCAGGACCAGGTACATACAGGTTAGGCCAGGACCAGGTACATACAGGTCAGGTCAGGACCAGGTACATACAGGTCAGGACCAGGTACATACAGGTCAGGACCAGGTACATACAGGTCAGGACCAGGTACATACAGGTCAGGACCAGGTACATACAGGTCAGGTTAGGACCAGGTACATACAGGTCAGGACCAGGTACATACAGGTCAGGTTAGGACCAGGTACATACAGGTCAGGTTAGGACCAGGTACATACAGGTCAGGACCAGGTACATACAGGTCAGGACCAGGTACATAGAGGTCAGGACCAGGTACATACAGGTCAGGACCAGGTACATACAGGTCAGGTTAGGACCAGGTACATATAGGTCAGGACCAGGTACATACAGGTCAGGACCATGTACATACAGGTCAGGACCAGGTACATACAGGTCAGGACCAGGTACATACAGGTCAGGACCAGGTACATACAGGTCAGGTTAGGACCAGGTACATAGAGGTCAGGACCAGGTACATACAGGTCAGGTTAGGACCAGGTACATACAGGTCAGGTTAGGACCAGGTGCATATAGGTCAGGACCAGGTACATACAGGTCAGGACCATGTACATACAGGTCAGGACCAGGTACATACAGGTCAGGACCAGGTACATACAGGTCAGGACCAGGTACATACAGGTCAGGTTAGGACCAGGTACATACAGGTCAGGACCAGGTACATACAGGTCAGGACCAGGTACATACAGGTCAGGACCAGGTACATACAGGTCAGGACCAGGTACATACAGGTCAGGTTAGGACCAGGTACATATAGGTCAGGACCAGGTACATACAGGTCAGGACCATGTACATACAGGTCAGGACCAGGTACATACAGGTCAGGACCAGGTACATACAGGTCAGGACCAGGTACATACAGGTCAGGTTAGGACCAGGTACATACAGGTCAGGACCAGGTACATACAGGTCAGGTTAGGACCAGGTACATACAGGTCAGGTTAGGACCAGGTACATACAGGACAGGACCAGGTACATACAGCTCAGGACCAGGTACATACAGGTCAGGACCAGGTACATACAGGTCAGGACCATGTACATACAGGTCAGGACCAGGTACATACAGGTCAGGTCAGGACCAGGTACATACAGGTCAGGACCAGGTACATACAGGTCAGGACCAGGTACATACAGGTTAGGACCAGGTACATAAAGGTCAGGACCAGGTACATACAGGTCAGGACCAGGTACACACAGGTCAGGTCAGGACCAGGTACATACAGGTTAGGACCAGGTACATACAGTTCAGGTCAGGACCAGGTACATACAGGTCAGGACCAGGTACATACAGGTCAGGACCAGGTACATACAGGTCAGGACCAGGTACATACAGGTTAGGACCAGGTACATACAGGTCAGGTCAGGACCAGGTACATACAGGTCAGATCAGGACCAGGTACATATAGGTCAGGGTAGGACCAGGTACATAAGGGTCAGGACCAGGTACATACAGGTTAGGCCAGGACCAGGTACATACAGGTCAGGACCAGGTACATACAGGTCAGGACCAGGTACATACAGGTCAGGACCAGGTACATACAGGTCAGGTTAGGACCAGGTACATACAGGTCAGGACCAGGTACATACAGGTCAGGTTAGGACCAGGTACATACAGGTCAGATCAGGACCAGGTACATATAGGTCAGATCAGGACCAGGTACATATAGGTCAGGGTAGGACCAGGTACATAAGGGTCAGGACCAGGTACATACAGGTTAGGCCAGGACCAGGTACATACAGGTCAGGACCAGGTACATACAGGTCAGGACCAGGTACATACAGGTCAGGACCAGGTACATACAGGTCAGGTTAGGACCAGGTACATACAGGTCAGGACCAGGTACATACAGGTCAGGTTAGGACCAGGTACATACAGGTCAGGTTAGGACCAGGTACATACAGGTCAGGACCAGGTACATACAGGTCAGGACCAGGTACATACAGGTCAGGACCAGGTACATACAGGTCAGGTTAGGACCAGGTACATATAGGTCAGGACCAGGTACATACAGGTCAGGACCATGTACATACAGGTCAGGACCAGGTACATACAGGTCAGGACCAGGTACATACAGGTCAGGACCAGGTACATACAGGTCAGGTTAGGACCAGGTACATAGAGGTCAGGACCAGGTACATACAGGTCAGGTTAGGACCAGGTACATACAGGTCAGGTTAGGACCAGGTGCATATAGGTCAGGACCAGGTACATACAGGTCAGGACCATGTACATACAGGTCAGGACCAGGTACATACAGGTCAGGACCAGGTACATACAGGTCAGGACCAGGTACATACAGGTCAGGTTAGGACCAGGTACATACAGGTCAGGACCAGGTACATACAGGTCAGGTTAGGACCAGGTACATACAGGTCAGGTTAGGACCAGGTACATACAGGTCAGGACCAGGTACATACAGGTCAGGTTAGGACCAGGTACATATAGGTCAGGTCAGGACCAGGTACATACAGGTCAGGACCAGGTACATACAGGTCAGGACCAGGTACATATAGGTCAGGTTAGGATCAGGTACATACAGGTCAGGTCAGGACCAGGTACATACAGGTCAGATTAGGACCAGGTACCAGTGGCCAGTTGACGTCATGAAGATATAATAGAGATAGGTTGACATTTATGATTGACAGATGAAACAGACTGAAGTGGTTGTGCAGGTCTGGTACTGATGAACAGATAGAACCATGTCTCAGCAGACCGTATAGCGCCACTCAGGGTCAACCAGGGTTACCATGACACATTTAGGCCCAGTTCCCTCCTTTGACCTATGACCTATGACCTATGCTTAATCAGTGTCCAGGAAAACACTTAACACTTATTGTCCATGTTGACTCAATACAAACAAAATAAATAATAATAAATATTAATGAATAATAATGAATAAAAAGGTGGTCTGGTCCAACCGGTTATGCCGTTTTGTTTGGAGGAAGAATAGTCCTTTCACCCGTTGTCTTTCTTCTCCGATTGTACATTATGGTGTAAATAAATAAAACACACAACACAACACAACACAACACAACATAGCAGAAGCATGTTTTTGTCTTCCTTCCTTCCTTCCTTCCTTCCTTCCTTCCTTCCTTCCTTCCTTCCTTCCTTCCTTCCTTCCTTCCTTCCTTCCTTCCTTCCATCCTTCCTTCTTTCCTTCCTTCCTTCCTTCCTTCCGTCCTTCCATCCTTCCTTCCTTTCATCCTTCCTTCCTTCCTTCCTTCTATCCATCCATCCATCCTTCCCTTCCTTCCTTCCTTCCATCCATCCATCCTTCCTTCCATCCTTCCATCCTTCCTTCCTTCCATCCTTCCTTCCTTCCATCCATCCTTCCTTCCACTCTCTCTTTCTCTTCTCTCCTTACCTTTTTTGTAATGGTCAGCTGTAACCGTAGCATAGAAGGAATGGAACAGTACACGTGTACTGTATGTAAAACCGTATGTCTTGATTGGCACTTTCCCCTGGGATATGAAGCTAATAAACATTATTATAAAAGAGGGTTATGCTGTTGTGTCCATTTCTAAAACCACCCTGAATTAAACTGTCAACAGCAACCACATTAGAAACATGCCATTAGACAACAAAAAAAAACATTTATTTTGTGTAACATATTTTCATAGTGAGCTATAGGCACACATCATTTTTATTTTAAATAAAACATTACATGTTTTATTTGTTGTTTGTTAAAAATCCAGATAATGATTCAGCCATATTCATTTTACCTACAGTAAATTGAAATATAATACATCTAATTTATTTATTAAAAAAAACACTGCCCATGGTTTTTAGTCCAGAACTAATCCGTCTCCAGGAAACTGGCCCTTGTTGAACCCCTTTTCTGCCCTGCGGTCGGTAGGTTTGTTTTGTTGTAATGACTCTGTAAGAAAAGGTGAGTTATGTGCTTTTATTTTCTTGTAACCTCGATGTAACCTCAATGTCTAGTGATCACACTATAAGGCTCTACTGATCACACTATAAGGCTCTACTGATCACACTATAAGGCTCTACTGATCACACTGTGAGGCTCTACTGATCACACTATAAGGCTCTACTGATCACACTATAAGGCTCTACTGATCACACTATAAGGCTCTATGTTATACTGATCACACTATAAGGCTCTACTGATCACACTATAAGGCTCTACTGATCACACTATAAGGCTCTACTGATCACACTATAAGGCTCTACTGATCACACTATGAGGTTCTACTGATCACACTGTGAGGCTCTACTGATCACACTATGAGGCTCTACTGATCACACTATAAGGCTCTACTGATCACACTATAAGGCTCTATGTTATACTGATCACACTATAAGGCTCTACTGATCACACTATAAGGCTCTACTGATCACACTATAAGGCTCTATGTTATACTGATCACACTATAAGGCTCTACTGATCACACTATAAGGCTCTACTGATCACACTATAAGGCTCTATGTTATACTGATCACACTATAAGGCTCTACTGATCACACTATAAGGCTCTACTGATCACACTATGAGGCTCTATGTTATACTGATCACACTATAAGGCTCTACTGATCACACTATAAGGCTCTACTGATCACACTATGAGGCTCTATGTTCTACTGATCACACTATGAGGCTCTATGTTATACTGATCACACTATAAGGCTCTACTGATCACACTATAAGGCTCTAGTGATCACACTATGAGGCTCTACTGATCACACTATAAGGCTCTAGTGATCACACTATAAGGCTCTATGTTCTACTGATCACACTATGAGGCTCTATGTTATACTGATCACACTATGAGGCTCTATGTTCTACTGATCACACTATGAGGCTCTATGTTCTACTGATCACACTATAAGGCTCTACTGATCACACTATAAGGCTCTAGTGATCACACTATGAGGCTCTACTGATCACACTATAAGGCTCTAGTGATCACACTATAAGGCTCTATGTTCTACTGATCACACTATGAGGCTCTATGTTATACTGATCACACTATGAGGCTCTATGTTCTACTGATCACACTATGAGGCTCTATGTTATACTGATCACACTATGAGGCTCTATGTTCTACTGATCACACTATGAGGCTCTATGTTATACTGATCACACTATGAGGCTCTATGTTCTACTGATCACACTATGAGGCTCTATGTTCTACTGATCACACTATAAGGCTCTACTGATCACACTATAAGGCTCTCCTGATCACACTATGAGGCTCTATGTTCTACTGATCACACTATTAGGCTCTATGTTCTACTGATCACACTATAAGACTCTACTGATCACACTATAAGGCTCTATGTTATACTGATCACACTATGAGGCTCTATTTTCTACTGATCACACTATGAGGCTCTATGTTCTACTGATCACACTATGAGGCTCTATGTTCTACTGATCACACTATAAGGCTCTATGTTATACTGATCACACTAGAAGGCGTTACTGATCACACTATGAGGCTCTATGTTCTGCTGATAACACTATAAGGCTCTATGTTTTATGCAGAGAAGAATGGGAGAAACTCCCCAATTACAGGTGTGCCAAGCTTGTAGCATCATACCCAAGAAGACTCAAGGCTGTCGTCACTGCTGATGGAGCTACAACAAAGTCCTGATTATAGGGTCTAACATTTCCAAAAACTCGTTTTTGCTTTGTCGTTATGGGGTATCGTGTGTAGATTGATGAGGGGGCAAAACAATTTAAAATAAGGCATCCCCCCTCCCCCTCTGCTTCCCCCCTCCCCCTCTGGTTCCTCCCACCTCTCCCTCTGCCTCCCCCCTCCCCCTCTGCCTCCCCCCTCCCCCTCTTCCTCCCCCCTCTCCCTCTGCTCCCCCCTCCCCCTCTGCCTCCCCCCTCCCCCTCTTCCTCCCCCTCTCCCTCTGCTCCCCCCTCCCCCTCTGCCTCCCCCCTCCCCCTCTGGTTCCCCCCTCCCCCTCTGCTCCCCCTCTGCCTCTGATTCCCCCTCCCCCTCTCCCTCTCAAGTCCTCATTCTTTGTCTCTCTCTCATTTACCACAGCTCAGAGGGTGTGTCCCCAGGAGGATTTTGTATTCCGTAACAGCCTAAGGGTTGCTTAGCGATGCGGTGTGTGTAGTGTGCACTAGAGTCAGACAGGTGTTGTGTGTGTGTGTGTGTGTGTGTGTGTATACTGTGATGTCAGACAGGTGTTTGTGTCCTAGGTTCTCTGACTGACACCTGCACTCTGGAAAACATCCTTGCTGGGAGTGTGTGTGTGTGTGTGTGTGTGTGTGTGTGTGTGTGTGTGTGTGTGTGTGTGTGTGTGTGTGTGTGTGTGTGTGTGTGTGTGTGTGTGTGTGTGTGTTTTGTGTGTGTGTGTGTGTTTTGTGTGTGTGTGTGTGGGAGTGTCTTGAGTCTGGTAGTGTGCGTGTCTAAGTGTGGGAGTGTGTGTGTTTGTGAACAAGGTGTGTTTCTCTCTGAAGCCGCTCGTGAGAACAGAATGAATGGTGTCTGAATAACAACTACATCAGGTAAATCGGTTTTCATCACTTTCTATCAAATCCAGACAAAGTGCACCACTTTTTTTTAGTATGAAAAGTATAGTTTTACCATAGGGCTCTGGTCTTAACTAGTGCACTATATAGGGAATGGGGTGCCGTAGGGCTCTGGTCTTAACTAGCGCACTATATAGGGAATAGGGTGCCTTAGGGATCTGGTCTAAAGTAGTGCACTATATATAGGGAATATGGTTATATTGGGCTCTGGTCTTAACTAGTGCACTATATAGGGAATAGGGTGCCATAGGGCTCTGGTCTAAAGTAGTGTACTATATAGGGAATAGGGTGCCAGTTGGTGCAGTATGTAGAAGGGGTATTAATACACCTTACGAAGTTAATCTCTAAAGTGTTTAACCGTCCGTCTTATCTCTACTATTTCACCATGGTAACACGTCTAGCATCTACCAACCCGGCAGCAGTACGTCGGTCCTACAGCACCTTTTAAGGTTTGTTGTTGTAGCTATATTAGATTGCTAAATTCCCCCTTGGTGTTATTATTGTGTTAAATGACACGTTTAATCAAGTGAGCGACATCTGGAAACAGCCAGGGCCTCCCTGAGGAGAGACGACTGGATGATTTTAGGGCTCTGTTCCCGTTTCAAGGATCGCGGAGAAATTCGACGTCGTTTAAATTTAAAGGGAAAGTTCAAGCATTAGCGGAGACTGCATTCAGGGCAACAGCGGCAGATGTCGGCTCAACAGTAACTCTTTACCTTTAAATATCTACAGCTCGCTAGCTGTAACGCTTCAGCCATGCAGACTGAATAGAGTCAACCGTTGTCAAGACCATACGTGAGTCTCTCACAAGACACCGTCACTGGCCATTGTCAAACACTACCTCAAATCAAATAACGTTTTATTAGTCACAGACACGTGTTTGGCAGATGTTATTGCAGGATGTAGCAAATGGCTTGTGTGTCTAGCTCCAACAGTGCAGTAGTATCTAACTAAATGCTAGCTCCAACAGTGCAGTAGTATCTAACCAAATGCTTGTGTTCCTAGCTCCAACAGTGCAGTAGTATCTAACTAAATGCTTGTGTTCCTAGCTCCAACAGTGCAGTAGTATCTAACTAAATACTTGTGTTTCTAGCTCCAACAGTGCAGTAGTATCTAACTAAATGCTTGTGTTTCTAGATCCAACAGTACAGTAGTATCTAACTAAATGCTTGTGTTCCTAGCTCCAACAGTGCAGTAGTATCTAACTAAATACTTGTGTTTCTAGCTCCAACAGTGCAGTAATATCTAACTAAATGCTTGTGTTCCTAGCTCCAACAGTGCAGTAATATCTAACTAAATGCTTGTGTTTCTAGCTCCAACAGTGCAGTAGTATCTAACTAAATGCTTGTGTGTCTAGCTCCAACAGTGCAGTAGTATCTAACTAAATGCTTGTGTTTCTAGCTCCAACAGTGCAGTAGTATCTAACTAAATACTTGTGTTCCTAGCTCCAACAGTGCAGTAGTATCTAACTAAATGCTTGTGTTTCTAGCTCCAACAGTGCAGTAGTATCTAACTAAATGCTTGTGTGTCTAGCTCCAACAGTGCAGTAGTATCTAACTAAATGCTTGTGTTTCTAGCTCCAACAGTGCAGTAGTATCTAACTAAATACTTGTGTTCCTAGCTCCAACAGTGCAGTAGTACCTAACTAAATGCTTGTGTTTCTAGCTCCAACAGTGCAGTAGTATCTAACTAAATGCTTGTGTTCCTAGCTCCAACAGTGCAGTAGTATCTAACTAAATGCTTGTGTTTCTAGCTCCAACAGTGCAGTAGTATCTAACTAAATGCTTGTGTTCCTAGCTCCAACAGTGCAGTAGTATCTAACTAAATGCTTGTGTTTCTAGCTCCAACAGTGCAGTAATATCTAACTAAATGCTTGTGTTCCTAGCTCCAACAGTGCAGTAATATCTAACTAAATGCTTGTGTTTCTAGCTCCAACAGTGCAGTAGTATCTAACTAAATGCTTGTGTGTCTAGCTCCAACAGTGCAGTAGTATCTAACTAAATGCTTGTGTTTCTAGCTCCAACAGTGCAGTATTATCTAACTAAATACTTGTGTTCCTAGCTCCAACAGTGCAGTAGTATCTAACTAAATGCTTGTGTTTCTAGCTCCAACAGTGCAGTAGTATCTAACTAAATGCTTGTGTGTCTAGCTCCAACAGTGCAGTAGTATCTAACTAAATGCTTGTGTTTCTAGCTCCAACAGTGCAGTAGTATCTAACTAAATACTTGTGTTCCTAGCTCCAACAGTGCAGTAATATCTAACTAAATGTTTGTGTTTCTAGCTCCAACAGTGCAGTAGTATCTAACTACATGCTTATGTTCCTAGCTCCAACAGTGCAGTAGTATCTAACTAAATGCTTGTGTTCCTAGCTCCAACAGTACAGTAGTATCTAACTAAATGCTTGTGTTCCTAGCTCCAACAGTACAGTAGTATCTAACTAAATGCTTGTGTTACTAGCTCCAACAGTGCAGTAGTATCTAACTAAATGCTAGCTCCAACAGTGCAGTAGTATCTAACTAAATGCTTGTGTTCCTAGCTCCAACAGTGCAGTAGTATCTAACTAAATGCTTGTGTTGCTAGCTCCAACAGTAGTATCTAACTAAATGTTTGTGTTCCTAGCTCCAACAGTAATATCTAACTAAATGCTTGTGTTCCTAGCTCCAACAGTACAGTAGTATCTAACTAAATGCTTGTGTTCCTAGCTCCAACAGTGCAGTAGTATCTAACTAAATGCTTGTGTTTCTAGCTCCAACAGTACAGTAGTATCTAACTAAATGCTTGTGTTCCTAGCTCCAACAGTACAGTAATATCTAACTAAATGCTTGTGTTTCTAGCTCCAACAGTGCAGTAGTATCTAACTAAATGCTTGTGTTTCTAGCTCCAACAGTACAGTAGTATCTAACTAAATGCTTGTGTTCCTAGCTCCAACAGTGCAGTAGTATCTAACTAAATGCTTGTGTGTCTAGCTCCAACAGTACAGTAGTATCTAACTAAATGCTTGTGTGTCTAGCTCCAACATTGCAGTAGTATCTAACTAAATGCTTGTGTGTCTAGCTCCAACAGTGCATTAGTATCTAACTAAATGCTTGTGTGTCTAGCTCCAACAGTGCAGTAGTATCTAACTCAATGCTTGTGTTTCTAGCTCCAACAGTACAGTAGTATCTAACAAATAATATCTAACAATTTCACAACATATACACAACAATGCACACAAATATATAGTAAAGGATTAAAAAGATGAGAGAGGCCTGTAATTTTCATCATAGGTACACTTCAACTATGACAGACAAAATGAGAAAAAAAATTCTGAAAATTACTGTCACGTTCTGACCTTGATTTCCTTTGTTTTGTATTTATTTAGTAAGGTCAGGGCGTGAGTTGGGTGGGCAGTCTATGTTTGTTGACTCTGTACCATAACACCATGTATATAGCCTCCACCTTGACTCTGTACCGTAACACCCTGTATATAGCCTCCACATTGACTCTGTACCGTAACACCCTGTATATAGCCTCCACCTTGACTCTGTACCGTAACACCCTGTATATAGCCTCCACATTGACTCTGTACTGGTACCCCCTGTATATAGCCTCCACGTTGACTCAGTACCGTAACACCCTGTATATAGCCTCCACATTGACTCTGTACCGTAACACCCTGTATATAGCCTCCACATTGACTCTGTACCGTAACACCCTGTATATAGCCTCCACATTGACTCTGTACCGTAACACCCTGTATATAGCCTCCACATTGACTCTGTACCGTAACACCCTGTATATAGCCTCCACATTGACTCTGTACAGTAACACCCTGTATATAGTCTCCACATTGACCCTGTACCGTAACACCCTGTATATAGCCTCCACATTGACTCTGTACCGTAACACCCTGTATATAGTCTCCACATTGACTCTGTACCGTAACACCCTGTATATAGCCTCCACATTGACTCTGTACCGTAACACCCTGTATATAGCCTCCACATTGACTCTGTACCGTAACACCCTGTATATAGTCTCCACATTGACTCTGTACCGTAACACCCTGTATATAACCTCCACATTGACTCTGTACCGTAACACCCTGTATATAGCCTCCACCTTGACTCTGTACCGTAACACCCTGTATATAGCCTCCACATTGACTCTGTACCGTAACACCCTGTATATAGCCTCCACCTTGACTCTGTACCGTAACACCCTGTATATAGCCTCCACATTGACTCTGTACTGGTACCCCCTGTATATAGCCTCCACATTGACTCAGTACCGTAACACCCTGTATATAGCCTCCACATTGACTCTGTACCGTAACACCCTGTATATAGCCTCCACATTGACTCTGTACCGTAACACCCTGTATATAGCCTCCACATTGACTCTGTACCGTAACACCCTGTATATAGCCTCCACATTGACTCTGTACCGTAACACCCTGTATATAGCCTCCACATTGACTCTGTACAGTAACACCCTGTATATAGTCTCCACATTGACTCTGTACCGTAACACCCTGTATATAGCCTCCACATTGACTCTGTACCGTAACACCCTGTATATAGTCTCCACATTGACTCTGTACCGTAACACCCTGTATATAGCCTCCACATTGACTCTGTACCGTAACACCCTGTATATAGCCTCCACATTGACTCTGTACCGTAACACCCTGTATATAGCCTCCACATTGACTCTGTACCGTAGCACCCTGTATATAGCCTCCACATTGACTCTGTACCGTAACACCCTGTATATAGCCTCCACATTGACTCTGTACCAGTACCCCCTGTATATAGCCTCCACATTGACTCTGTACCGTAACACCCTGTATATAGCCTCCACATTGACTCTGTACCGTAACACCCTGTATATAGCCTCCACATTGACTCTGTACCGTAATACGCTGTATATAGCCTCCACATTGACTCTGTACCGTAACACCCTGTATATAGCCTCCACATTGACTCTGTACCGTAACACCCTGTATATAGCCTCCACATTGACTCTGTATCGTAACACCCTGTATATAGCCTCCACATTGACTCTGTACCGTAATACCCTGTATATAGCCTCCACATTGACTCTGTACCGTAATACCCTGTATATAGCCTCCACATTGACTCTGTACCGGAACACCCTGTATATAGCCTCCACATTGACTCTGTACCGTAACACCCTGTATATAGCCTCCACATTGACTCTGTACCGTAATACCCTGTATATAGCCTCCACATTGACTCTGTACCGTAATACCCTGTATATAGCCTCCACATTGACTGTCACGTTCTGACCTTTATTTCCTTTGTTTTGTATTTATTTAGTATGGTCAGGGCGTGAGTTGGGGTGGGCAGTCTATGTTTGTTTTTCTATGATTTGGGGAGTTGTATGTTTCGGCCTAGTATGGTTCTCAATCAGAGGCAGGTGTCATTAGTTGTCTCTGATTTGAGAATCATACTTAGGTAGCCTGGGTTACACTGTTAGTTTGTGGGTGATTGTCTATGTTAGTGGCTTGTGTTTCAGCACAGTTCTAATTTAGCTTCACGGTCATTATTTGTTTATTGTTTTGTATGCAGTGTTCAGTACTTTCTTTATTAAATATTCATCATGGACACTCACATTACCACGCCGCATATTGGTCCTCTGATCCTTCTCACCTCTCCTCTTCAGATGAAGAGGAGGACGACCGTGACAATCACATTGTAGGATTTTTTAATGAATTTATTTGCAAATTATGGTGGAAAATAAGTATTTGGTCACCTACAAACAAGCAAGATTTCTGGCTCTCACAGACCTGTAACTTCTTCTTTAAGAGGCTCCTCTGTCCTCCACTCGTTACCTGTATTAATGGCACCTGTTTGAACTTGTTATCAGTATAAAAGACACCTGTCCACAAACCTCAAACAGTCACACTCCAAACTCCACTATGGCCAAGACCAAAGAGCTTTCAGAGGACACCAGAAACCAAATTGTAGACCTGCACCAGGCTGGGAAGACTGAATCTGCAATAGGTAAGCATCTTGGTTTGAAGAAATCAACTGTGG
>NC_048593.1:45407616-45452616 GCF_013265735.2 Oncorhynchus mykiss
CAACAGGTCACAAATCTTGCTGCTGTGATGGCACACTGTGGAATTTCACCCAGTAGATATGGGAGTTTTTCAAATTTGGATTTGTTTTCGAATTCTTTGTGGATCTGTGTAATCTGAGGGAAATATGTCTCTCTAATATGGTCATACATTGGGCAGGAGGTTAGGAAGTGCAGCTCAGTTTCCACCTCATTTTGTGGGCAGTGAGCACATAGCCTGTCTTCTCTTGAGAGCCATGTCTGCCTACGGCGGCCTTTCTCAATAGCAAGGCTGTGCTCACTGAGTCTGTACATAGTCAAAGCTTTCCTTAAGTTTGGGTCAGTCACAGTGGTCAGGTAATCTGCCACTGTGTATTCTCTGTTTAGGGCCAAATAGCATTCTAGTTTGCTCTGTCCATTTGTTTTAATTCTTTCCAATGTGTTAAGTAGCTATCTTTTTGTTTTCTCATGATTTGGTTGGGTCTAATTGTGTTGCTGTCCTGGGGCTCTGTGGGGTGTGTTTGTGTTTGTGAACAGAGCCCCAGGACCAGCTTGCTTAGGGGACTCTTCTCCAGGTTCATCTCTCTGTAGGTGATGGCTTTGTTATGGAAGGTTTGGGAATCGCTTCCTTTTAGGTGGTTGTAGAATTTAATGGCTCTTTTCTGGATTTTGATAATTAGTGGGTATTGTCCTAATTCTGCTCTGCATGCATTATTTGGTGTATTACGTTGTACACTGAGGATATTTTTTTCAGAACTCTGCATGCAGAGTCTCAATTTGGTGTTTGGCCCATTTTGTGAGCTCTTGGTTGGTGAGCGGACACCAGACCTCACAACCATAAAGGGAAATGGGTTCTACAACTGATTCAAATATGAATTGGTCTGTGTGTGTGAGGTTCCTAATTGGTATGTTATCAATGTCTCTCTCCCCCCTCTCTCTTCTTCTGTCTCTCTTTATCCCTTCTCTCTCCTTTTGTCCCCCTCCATCCCTCATCCCTCCATCTCTAGGTAGCTCTAGTGCCCCCACTGGTGGGCGAGCTGTTATTTGCTCTGTGCTATGCAACCGTGTCTCACCTCTCCCTTAGCCTGGGTTACCTGCTAGGGGCCTCTTTCCTGGCTGGGGTAATGGGGGGGCCCACTGCTCTACTGGGGGGAAGTTTTGCCTATATTGCTGACCTATGTGAGGAGGAGGGGGTGGAGGGGGGTGGGGTTAAGTATTTGTGTGAGGAAGTGGTTGGGAGTATGGATATTGTTGGGATTGGGGCTAGAGATGGGGGGAGTTACCAATGTGAGGGAGGTAGGGGTGGGGGAGGAGATGACTGTAGAGATCGGGGTATGAGTGGGGGGAGTGGAGAGGGAGAACAAAGGAGAGATGGAGAGAGAGACAGAGGGAAAGATGGAGGCAAAGACAGAGAGAGAGACGGAGAGAGCGATGGACAGGGAGACAGAGAGAGAGACGGAGAGAGAGACAGAGGGAAAGATCGAGGCAAAGACAGAGAGAGAGACGGAGAGAGCGATGGACAGGGAGACAGAGAGAGAGACGGAGGCAGAGACAGAGACAGAGAGAGCGATGGACAGGGAGACAGAGACGGAGGGAGTAGAGAGAGAGACTGGGGTAAGGGTGGGGGTCGTACAGTGCGCATGGCAGCCTTGGAGATGTTGCTAGGTGTGTTGTCAGGGCTAGCCTCTCTGTGTACTGGGTTCTATATTCAGACGGCAGGGTTCACCTGGCCGTTCATCACAGCAGCCGTACTACACCTGATCAACCTGGTATACACAGCGTGGGTACTGCAGGAGACTGTGGAGAGACCCTCGCACACAGACTCATCTTCATCACCATCATCATCACCAACACCTTTTGGGGTGGGCTCAGCACGCTTTCTCCAACGAGAAGCCCTGATTGGTCGGTTTCAGGGTGTGTATCTGTTATTCACCGCGTCACCAAGGAGGAGGAAAACTGTCCTGGGACTGATACTGGCGGCCTTTGCTTTCTATACGGTTAGTGTGGTGTGTGTGTGTGTGTGTGTGTATAGTGTGTGTGTGTGTGTGTGTGTGTGTGTGTGTGTGTGTGTGTGTGTGTGTGTGTGTGTGTGTGTGTGTGTGTGTGTGTGTTTAACATTTCACCTTAATGTCCTGACAAGGTAGGAAAACAGGAACTGTTTTAGAAGTAACAACTTTTTTCAGGTCCTGAATTTGTTCAAATTATATTTTAAGCTTAAAGATTAGGTTAAGCGTTAGGGGTTAAAGGTTAGAGGTTAAGGGTTAGGGGTTAAGGGTTAAAGTTTAGGGGTTAAAGGTTAGGGGTTAAAGGTTAGGGGTTAAAGGTTAGGGGTGAAAGGTTGGGGGTTAAAGGTTAGGGGTTAAAGGTTAGAGGTTAGGGGTTAAAGGTTAGGGGTTAAAGGTTAGGGGTTAAAGGTTAGAGGTTAGGGGTTAAAGGTTAGGGGTTAAAGGTTAGGGGTTAAATGTTAGGGGAAAATAGGATTTGTAATAGTAAACAATGTTTCACTCCAAAAGGACCAGAAATGAAAACAAGACTGGTACCGACATTTTGGTTATAAATCTGTGGACACCGTAGATCAAAATGATTGAGCGATAGCCCTCGTTCCCAAGGACACAGTAGTATTGTTTAGCCTGTGTGACGTAGGAATTGAAACCTGAAACCACTTGAAGCTGAGATTTAATTTGCTCTTCCGACTATTTACAGCCATTAATCTAAAATAATTCATAATGTTTTTTTTTTTTACAAAAACCCTTTCATTTTGTCATAAATGGACAAGATAAATATGAGATAAAATGTCACGCCCTGACCTTAGTTATCTCTGTTTTCGTTGTTATTTTGGTTATGTCAGGGTGTGACGAGGGTTGGTATGTTAGTTTTTGTATTGTCTAGGGGTTTTGTATGTCAAGGGGTTTGTAGGTCAAGGTATTGTGTAGGTCTATGGTGGCCTGAATTGGTTCCCAATCAGAGGCAGCTGTTTATCGTTGTCTCTGATTGGGGGATCATATTTAGGTAGCCATTTTTCCTTTTTGTGTTTGTGGCTTCTTGTTCTATGTTTAGTTGCCTGTCTGCACTACACATATCAGCGTCACTGTTCGTTTTGATAGTTTGTTCAGTGTTCTTTCTTTTATTAAAGACAAATGTATCCTTACCATGCTGAGCCTTGGTCTCCTCCATACAACGACCGTGACATAAAAGCGTTCCTAGCGAGTTCAGGAAGCCAAGCCAGAGCAGAGCTATGGAGGGAGTAGATGTTTTTTAATTTTATTGAACATTTATTTAACTAGGAAAGTCCGTTAAGAACAAATGATTATTTACAATGACTGCCTACCAAAAGGCCTCCTGCAGGGACGGAGGGCTGGGATTAAAAATAATGAAATACTAAAAATATACAGTGGGGAGAACAAGTATTTGATACACTGCCGATTTTGTAGGTTTTCCAACTTACAAAGCATGTAGAGGTCTGTAATTGTTATCATAGGTACACTTCAACTCCTGAAAATCACATTGTATGATTTTTAAGTAATTCATTTGCATTTTATTGCATGACATAAGTATTTGATACATCAGAAAAGCAGAACTTATTATTTGGTACAGAAACCTTTGTTTGCAATTACTGAGATCATACGTTTCCTGTAGTTCTTGACCAGGTTTGCACCTACTGATCAGGAGAGAAAATATGCACATTTTCTCAAACACTAAACATAAAAATATATATTTGACAGTTACAAGGAAGGTGAAATATTATAGTTAGTCGTTTTATAATTTGATTATACTATATTTAGAAATCATGTCTTTCCTTATTCATACATTTTTGTTGAATAGGAAATGTATCATATTTCATATTTGAATATTTTAATCATATTTGAATATTTTAATCATATTTGAATATTTTCATCATATTTGAATATTTTCATCATATTTGAATATTTTAATTTGTAATGTGTTCTCGTTCTTGTGTCCTCAAAAGTAACTAATCCTCAACAATTTATTTGTAAAAAAATGACCAGAAAGGTGAGGTTTTAACCTGTCTTTGAGTATGCAGCATTACTAGATGTTGTTTATGCCCCTTTAATGATAAATAGTTACTTTTGGGATGATGTAGATTACATTTTAAATGTCATTTAGTTACATTTAACTGGTTAATAGAGTGAGTTAGGTCTGCTCTATACCAAATTAATATACCCACTGAGTCTCTGCCCTGTTTCACACCTGGTAGTGTGGTGGATGGGACTACCAGCTCTCTGTAACCTAGAGGGCAACCAGTGGGTCTGTCTCCTCTATACCACCCACCTGGTAGTGTGGTGGATGGGACTACCAGCTCTCTGTAACCTAGAGGGCAACCAGTGGGTCTGTCTCCTCTATACCACCCACCTGGTAGTGTGGTGGATGGGACTACCAGCTCTCTGTAACCTAGAGGGTAACCAGTGGGTCTGTCTCCTCTATACCACCCACTTGGTAGTGTGGTGGATGGGACTACCAGCTCTCTGTAACCTAGAGGGCAACCAGTGGGTCCGTCTCCTCAATACCTTGTTTCTTGTAGGATGACAATTTATTTGGTAAAGTCTGGGTTCTTGATCTTTTAGGCCAAAGGCAGATTATATCAGACCTTGTATATTCCAGGATGAGATAGTTAAAGCTTTGTGTTCCATAGTGTCCAGTGTTGTTATTTGTGTGGTTTAGTTTCAGACCATTAGGTTGAGCAGAGCATGCTGAGCATCTGGTGCATGCCTCTTGGGTTGCAGGATGGGGCTTGGGCGGGTGTATTAGTGGGGGTTGAGCAGTAAGAATCCTTAGTAGTAGAATCATTGGCAGTAAGAATCCTTGGTAGTAGAATCCTTGGTAGTAAGAATCATTGGTAGTAGAATCCTTGGTAGTAAGAATCATTGGTAGTAGAATCCTTGGTAGTAAGAATCATTGGTAGTAGAATCGTTGGTAGTAAGAATCATTGGTAGTAGAATCCTTGGTAGTAAGAATCCTTGGTAGTAGAATCCTTGGTAGAAGAATCCTTGGTAGTAAGAATCATTGGTAGTAGAATCCTTGGTAGTAAGAATCATTGGTAGTAAGAATCATTGGTAGTAGAATCCTTGGTAGTAAGAATCATTGGTAGTAAGAATCATTGGTAGTAGAATCCTTGGTAGGAAGAATCATTGGTAGTAAGAATCATTGGTAGTAGAATCCTTGGTAGTAAGAATCCTTGGTAGTAAGAATCATTGGTAGTAAGAATCATTGGTAGTAAGAATCCTTGGTAGTAGAATCCTTGGTAGTAGAATCATTGGCAGTAGAATCCTTGGTAGTAAGAATCCTTGGTAGTAAGAATCATTGGTAGTAAGAATCATTGGTAGTAAGAATCCTTGGTAGTAGAATCCTTGGTAGTAGAATCATTGGCAGTAGAATCCTTGGTAGTAAGAATCCTTGGTAGTAGAATCCTTGGTAGTAGAATCATTGGTAGTGAGAATCATTGGTAGTAGAATCATTGGTAGTGAGAATCATTGGTAGTAGAATCATTGGTAGTAGAATCATTGGTAGTAGAATCATTGGTAGTAAGAATCCTTGGTAGTAAGAATCATTGGTAGTAAGAATCATTGGTAGTAAGAATCCTTGGTAGTAGAATCCTTGGTAGTAGAATCATTGGCAGTAGAATCCTTGGTAGTAAGAATCCTTGGTAGTAAGAATCATTGGTAGTAAGAATCATTGGTAGTAAGAATCCTTGGTAGTAGAATCCTTGGTAGTAGAATCATTGGCAGTAGAATCCTTGGTAGTAAGAATCCTTGGTAGTAGAATCCTTGGTAGTAGAATCATTGGTAGTGAGAATCATTGGTAGTAGAATCATTGGTAGTGAGAATCATTGGTAGTAGAATCATTGGTAGTAGAATCATTGGTAGTAGAATCATTGGTAGTAAGAATCATTGGTAGTAAGAATCATTGGTAGTAGAATCATTGGTAGTAGAATCATTGGTAGTAAGAATCCTTCTAGAATCCTTCCAGGTAATTTTGTCCAAAATTAGATTGCAGGTTTGTAGTGAAGGTAATGTTGTGGAGGTTAGTGTCCTATATGTCCTTGTAAATCAAAATCAAAATCAATCTTTTTGTCAACAAAAAAATGCTGAAAGATTCAGGAGCTCATCTGCTCATGGCCTGCTCCTCTCTCCCTTCCCCTCCCCCCATCTTCCTCCCCCTCCCCCATCTCCTTGTCAGCTATCTAAGCTGATTGTTCATTAGATTTAATTTAGTATTTTTTCAAACATTGCGTTCAAATAACTAGTAACAGAAAATAAGTAACTGTGTCCACCCTCTCTCTCTCCCCCACAGGTGTCGAAGCTGGGTGGTATGTCCATCTTCATCCTGTATGAGCTGAATGCTCCTCTGTGTTGGAGTGAGGTGTTGGTTGGCTATGGTTCAGCCTTGTCTACACTCATCTACCTGGGGAGCTTTGCAGGGGTGTCCCTGCTGTCGCGCTGTCTTCGGGACGGGTATATAGTACTACTGGGACTGCTGTCTGTCGCTGCAGGACTACTGATGGCTGCCTTCGCCAAGAGCACGCTGCTCATGTTCCTAGGTGAGACGGGGAGGGGGGGGGGGTTAGGTTATGGGTTAGGGGTTAACGAAAATGTTAACGAAAATGTAAAAAAAAAAATATATATATAGATTTTATTTTTGCATTTTCCAATTAAGAACATTCAAAACAAAAATCTCTCTCTCTCTCTCTCTCTCTCTCTCTCTCTCTCTCTCTCTCTCTCTCTCTCTCTCTCCCCTTTATTGGCATGGGAAACATGTCTATGTACAGTGTTGTAACAATGTGCAAGTAGTTGAAGTATGAGAGGGAAAATAAATAAACAGATGAATATAGGTTGTATTTACATGTTGTTTGTGCTCCACCGGTTGTCCTTTTGTTGTGGCAACAGGTCACAAATCTTGCTGCTGTGTTGGCCGACTGGTATTTTTCACCTGTGTGTGTAAACTAGTTCTCTCCTGTGTGCGTGTTCCTTAGTGCGACTGCCTCTCCTTCTCTCCATCATGCCTGCTCCTGTTCTGAGGTCCATGATGTCCAAGATAGTACTCCGCTCTGAACAGGGTAAGACACTATGCTAAGCTAGGCTACATAACATTACGTTACACTATGCTATGCTAGGCTATATTACACTATGCTAGGCTAAATTACACTTCATTACACTATGCTATGCTAGGCTATATTACACTTCGTTACACTATGCTATGCTAGGCTATATTACACTTCATTACACTATACTAGGCTAAATTACACTGTGCTAGGCTAGGCTACATAACATTATGTTACACTATGCTATGCTAGGCTAAATTACACTATGCTAGGCTATATTACACTTCGTTACACTATGCTATGCTAGGCTAAATTACACTATGCTATGCTAGGCTAAATTACACTATGCTAGGCTAGGCTATATTACACATCGTTACACTATGCTAGGCTGAGCTAGGCTACATAACATTATGTTACACTATGCTATTCTAGGCTAAATTACACTATGCTAGGCTAGGCTGTATTACACTTCGTTACACTATGCTAGGCTGAGCTAGGCTACATAACATTTTGTGACACTATGCTATGCTAGGCTAAATTACAAACAGCTCTCACCATCTACAATTCTTACAGTGTTTCCATGAGGCTTCCCAAGGTACGATAGTGACGAGGCTAAACCACGTTCAGTGCATTTACATCTGAGTACTTGAGTAACTTATCCAGAGCGACGTACCAGTTAGCGCATTGATTCTAAGGAAGCTAAGAGAGATAACTGCAGCATTTGTTCTCCTCCAAATCAGCAAACGTCCATGATAAAGACTCTGGCTGTAGTATGTCATTTATTTACCCTTTATTTAACTAGGCAAGTCAGTTAAGAACAAATTCAGATTTACAATGACGGCCTAGGAACAATGGGTTGACTGCCTTGTTCAGGGGCAGAACGACAGATTTTTACCTTTCGGTTACCACCAGCTCTAACCACTAGGCTACCTGCCGCCCCAGTAACAGAAAACCACTCAGAATAACGATAATCAAATCACATCAAATTGTATTGGTCACATGGTTAGCAGATGTTAATGCGAGGTATAGCGCGACATGCTTGTAAACTCCAGAACTGTGTGTGTGTGTGTGTGTGTGTGTGTGTGTGTGTGTGTGTGTGTGTGTGTCCTCTCCTCTCGCCAGGTGCAGTGTTTGCCTGTGTTGCGTTCGTGGAGATGCTGAGTATAGGTGTTGGGATCACCGTGTTCAGCAGCACCTACGCCTCCACTGTCTCCTGGTTCCCTGGATTCAGCTTCCTGCTGGCCTCAGCCATCGCACTCATACCGGCTGTTCTGATTGGGTGAGTCAGTCAACACAACCATTCTGATTGGCTAACTCAGTCAACACAACCATTCTGATTGGATGGGTCAGTCAACATAACCATTCTGGTTGGCTAAGTCAGTCAACGCAGCCATTCTGATTGGATTCATCAGTTAACACAATCATTCTGATTGGATGGGTCAGTCAACACAACCATTCTGATTGGGTGGGTCAGTCACCAAAACCATTCTGATTGGGTGGGTCAGTCACCCAAACCATTCTGATTGGGTGGGTCAGTCACCAAAACCATTCTTATTGGGTGGGTCAGTCACCAAAACCATTCTGATTGGGTGGGTCAGTCACCAAAACCATTCTGATTGGGTGGGTCAGTCACCAAAACCATTCTGATTGGGTGGATCAGTCACCAAAACCATTCTGATTGGGAGGGTCAGTCACCAAAACCATTCTGATTGGGTGGGTCAGTCACCAAAACCATTCTGATTGGGAGGGTCAGTCACCAAAACCATTCTGATTGGGAGGGTCAGTCACCAAAACCATTCTGATTGGGTGGGTCAGTCACCAAAACCATTCTGATTGGGTGGGTCAGTCACCAAAACCATTCTGATTGGGTGGGTCAGTCACCAAAACCATTCTGATTGGGTGGGTCAGTCACCAAAACCATTCTGATTGGGAGGGTTAATACAACCAAATCGTATAGATGAAAGCCGGGATCAAAATAAATCAAAGTCAAATCAAATTGTATTGGTTGCGTACACATATTTAACAGATGTTATCACAGGTATAGCGAAATGCTTGTGTTCCTAGCTCCAACAGTGCAGTAGTATCTAACTAAATGTTTGTGTTCCTAGCTCCAACAGTGCAGTAGTATCTAACCAAATGCTAGCTCCAACAGTGCAGTAGTATCTAACCAAATGCTAGCTCCAACAGTGCAGTAGTATCTAACTAAATACTAGCTCCAACAGTGCAGTAGTATGTAACTAAATACTAGCTCCAACAGTGCAGTAGTATCTAACCAAATGCTAGCTCCAACAGTGCAGTAGTATCTAACTAAATGCTAGCTCCAACAGTGCAGTAGTATCTAACTAAATGCTTATGTTCCTAGCTCCAACAGTGCAGTAGTATCTAACCAAATGCTAGCTCCAACAGTGCAGTAGTATCTAACTAAATGCTAGCTCCAACAGTGCAGTAGTATCTAACTAAATGCTTGTGTTTCTAGCTCCAACAGTGCAGTAGTATCTAACTAAATAATTATGTTCCTAGCTCCAACAGTGCAGTACTATCTAACTAAATGCTTGTGTTTCTAGCTCCAACAGTGCAGTAGTATCTAACTAAATGCTTGTGTTTCTAGCTCCAACAGTGCAGTAGTATCTAACTAAATGCTTATGTTCCTAGCTCCAACAGTGCAGTAGTATCTAACCAAATGCTAGCTCCAACAGTGCAGTAGTATCTAACTAAATGCTAGCTCCAACAGTGCAGTAGTATCTAACTAAATGCTTGTGTTTCTAGCTCCAACAGTGCAGTAGTATCTAACTAAATGCTGGTGTTCCTAGCTCCAACAGTGCAGTAGTATCTAACCAAATGCTAGCTCCAACAGTGCAGTAGTATCTAACCAAATGCTAGCTCCAACAGTGCAGTAGTATCGAACCAAATGCTAGCTCCAACAGTGCAGTAGTATCTAACTAAATGCTAGCTCCAACAGTGCAGTAGTATCTAACCAAATGCTAGCTCCAACAGTGCAGTAGTATCTAACTAAATACTAGCTCCAACAGTGCAGTAGTATGTAACTAAATACTAGCTCCAACAGTGCAGTAGTATCTAACCAAATGCTAGCTCCAACAGTGCAGTAGTATCTAACTAAATGCTAGCTCCAACAGTGCAGTAGTATCTAACTAAATGCTTATGTTCCTAGCTCCAACAGTGCAGTAGTATCTAACCAAATGCTAGCTCCAACAGTGCAGTAGTATCTAACTAAATGCTAGCTCCAACAGTGCAGTAGTATCTAACTAAATGCTTGTGTTTCTAGCTCCAACAGTGCAGTAGTATCTAACTAAATGCTTATGTTCCTAGCTCCAACAGTGCAGTAGTATCTAACTAAATGCTTGTGTTTCTAGCTCCAACAGTGCAGTAGTATCTAACTAAATGCTTGTGTTTCTAGCTCCAACAGTGCAGTAGTATCTAACTAAATGCTTATGTTCCTAGCTCCAACAGTGCAGTAGTATCTAACCAAATGCTAGCTCCAACAGTGCAGTAGTATCTAACTAAATGCTAGCTCCAACAGTGCAGTAGTATCTAACTAAATGCTTGTGTTTCTAGCTCCAACAGTGCAGTAGTATCTAACTAAATGCTTGTGTTCCTAGCTCCAACAGTACAGTAGTTTTAACTAAATGCTTATGTTCCTAGCTCCAACAGTGCAGTAGTATCTAACTAAATGCTTGTGTTCCTAGCTCCAACAGTGCAGTAGTATCTAACTAAATGCTTGTGTTTCTAGCTCCAACAGTGCAGTAGTATCTAACTAAATGCTTGTGTTTCTAGCTCCAACAGTACAGTAGTATCTAACTAAATGCTTGTGTTCCTAGCTCCAACAGTACAGTAGTATCTAACTAAATGCTTGTGTTTCTAGCTCCAACAGTGCAGTAATATCTAACTAAATGCTTGTGTTCCTAGCTCCAACAGTACAGTAGTCTCTAACTAAATGCTTGTGTTTCTAGCTCCAACAGTGCAGTAGTATCTAACTAAATGCTTGTGTTTCTAGCTCCAACAGTACAGTAGTATCTAACTAAATGCTTGTGTTCCTAGCTCCAACAGTACAGTAGTATCTAACTAAATGCTTGTGTTTCTAGCTCCAACAGTGCAGTAGTATCTAACTAAATGCTTGTGTTTCTAGCTCCAACAGTGCAGTAGTATCTAACTAAATGCTTGTGTTTCTAGCTCCAACAGTGCAGTAATATCTAACTAAATGCTTGTGTTTCTAGCTCCAACAGTGCAGTAATATCTAACTAAATGCTTGTGTTCCTAGCTCCAACAGTACAGTAGTCTCTAACTAAATGCTTGTGTTTCTAGCTCCAACAGTGCAGTAGTATCTAACTAAATGCTTGTGTTTCTAGCTCCAACAGTACAGTAGTATCTAACTAAATGCTTGTGTTCCTAGCTCCAACAGTACAGTAGTATCTAACTAAATGCTTGTGTTTCTAGCTCCAACAGTGCAGTAGTATCTAACTAAATGCTTGTGTTTCTAGCTCCAACAGTGCAGTAGTATCTAACTAAATGCTTGTGTTTCTAGCTCCAACAGTGCAGTAATATCTAACTAAATGCTTGTGTTTCTAGCTCCAACAGTGCAGTAATATCTAACTAAATGCTTGTGTTTCTAGCTCCAACAGTGCAGTAATATCTAACTAAATGCTTGTGTTTCTAGCTCCAACAGTGCAGTAATATCTAACTAAATGCTTGTGTTCCTAGATCCAACAGTGCAGTAGTATCTAACTAAATCCTTGTGTTTCTAGCTCCAACAGTGCAGTAATATCTAACTAAATGCTTGTGTTTCTAGCTCCAACAGTACAGTAGTATCTAACTAAATGCTTGTGTTTCTAGCTCCAACAGTGCAGTAGTATCTAACTAAATGCTTATGTTCCTAGCTCCAACAGTGCAGTAGTATCTAACTAAATGCTTATGTTCCTAGCTCCAACAGTACAGTAGTATCTAACTAAATGCTGGTGTCCTAGCTCCAACAGTGCAGTAGTATCTAACTAAATGCTTGTGTTCCCAGCTCCAACAGTGCAGTAGTATCTAACTAAATGCTTGTGTTCCTAGCTCCAACAGTGCAGTAATATCTAACTAAATGCTTGTGTTCCTAGCTCCAACAGTGCAGTAATAGCTAACTAAATGCTTGTGTTCCTAGCTCCAACAGTGCAGTAATATCTAACTAAATGCTTGTGTTCCTAGCTCCAACAGTGCAGTAATATCTAACTAAATGCTTGTGTTCCTAGCTCCAACAGTACAGTAATATCTAACTAAATGCTTGTGTTCCTAGCTCCAACAGTGCAGTAATAGCTAACAATATAAAACAATACACGTGAATCCAAAAAATGTAAAGAAAGAAGTTAAGAAATATAGAAAAATTAGAATGAGCAATGTCAGAGTCCAACATATAAATGAAGCCCCTAGAGTCGATGTCCGAAGCCCACCGCGGAAATATAATTAGCATAATTAAAAGATCCTCGTACAAATCCGTCAGTTAATGCTAGAGATATCTACTGCGTCCGCCGATATTGCACTTCCTCCTCTGCTGTGAACGGAGCTAGAGCAGTGTTTATCAGACCGTCCCTAAAGTCTTCTCACCAAATCGCCTGTAGTTTAATAAGATTAACCTGGACTGCAATACAGATGATACATATGAAATGAATCAAACAGCACGTAAACATTATTAAAGGGACCAGTGTTCCATTATTAAAGTGACCAGGGACCAGTGTTCCATTAACCAGTGTTCCATTAACCAGTGTTCCATTAACCAGTGTTCCATTATTAAAGGGACCAGTGTTCCATTATTAAAGTGACCAGGGACCAGTGTTCCATTAACCAGTGTTCCATTAACCAGTGTTCCATTAACCAGTGTTCCATTAACCAGTGTTCCATTATTAAAGGGACCAGTGTTCCATTAACCAGTGTTCCATTAACCAGTGTTCCATTAACCAGTGTTCCATTATTAAAGGGACCAGTGTTCCATTATTAAAGGGACCAGTGTTCCAATATTAAAGGGACCGGTGTTCCATTAACCAGTGTTCCATTATTAAAGGGACCAGTGTTCCATTATTAAAGGGACCAGTGTTCCATTATTAAAGGGACCAGTGTTCCATTATTAAAGGGACCAGTGTTCCATTATTAAAGGGACCAGTGTTCAATTAACCAGTGTTCCATTAACCAGTGTTCCATTAACCAGTGTTCCATTATTAAAGGGACCAGTGTTCCATTATTAAAGGGACCAGTGTTCCATTATTAAAGGGACCGGTGTTCCATTAACCAGTGTTCCATTATTAAAGGGACCAGTGTTCCATTATTAAAGGGACCAGTGTTCCATTATTAAAGGGACCAGTGTTCCATTATTAAAGGGACCAGTGTTCCATTATTAAAGGGACCAGTGTTCCATTATTAAAGGGACCGGTGTTCCATTAACCAGTGTTCCATTATTAAAGGGACCAGTGTTCCATTATTAAAGTGACCAGTGTTCCATTATTAAAGGGACCAGTGTTCCATTATTAAAGGGACCAGTGTTCCATTATTAAAGGGACCAGTGTTCCATGATTAAAGTGACCAGTGTTCCATTATTAAAGGGACCAGTGTTCCATTATTAAAGGGACCAGTGTTCCATGTCTATGTACATAGGGCGGCAGCCTCTAAGGTTCAGGGTAGAGAACCGGGTGGTAGCCGGCTAGTAACAGTGACTAAGGTTCAGGGCAGGGTACTGAGTGGAGGCTGGCTAGTGGTGACTATTTAACAGTCTGATGGCCTGGAGATAAAAATCTGTTTTTCAGTCTCTTCTTCCAGCTTTGATGCACCTATACGTTCTCCTCCTTCTAGATGGTAGCGGGGTGAACAGGCTGTGGCTCGGGTGGCTGAGGTCCTTAATGACCTTCTAGATGGTAGCGGGGTGAACAGGCTGTGGCTCGGGTGGCTGAGGTCCTCTCCAGGATTGTAGTATATTGTGATAGAGCTCTCTCTCTCCCGGGTTGTAGTATATTGTGATTGAGCTCTCTCTCTCCAGGGTGGTAATGTGTCTGTCTGTCTGTCTGTCTGTCTATCTGTCTGTCTGTCTGTCTGTCTGTCTGTCTGTCTGTCTGTCTGTCTGTCTGTCTCCAGGGTAGTAATATGTCTGTCTGTCTGTCTCCAGGGTGGTAATGTGTCTGTCTGTCTGTCTCCAGGGTAGTAATGTGTCTGTCTGTCTATCTGTCTGTCTATCTGTCTGTCTGTCTGTCTGTCTGTCTGTCTCCAGGGTGGTAATGTGTCTGTCTGTCTGTCTCCAGGGTAGTAATGTGTCTGTCTGTCTATCTGTCTGTCTATCTGTATGTCTGTCTGTCTGTCTGTCTCCAGGGTGGTAATGTGTCTGTCTGTCTGTCTGTCTGTCTGTCTGTCTGTCTGTCTGTCTGTCTATCTGTAGGGTGGTAATGTGTCTGTCTGTCTGTCTGTCTGTCTGTCTGTCTGTCTGTCTGTCTGTCTGTCTGTCTGTCTCCAGTGTGGTAATGTGTTTGTCTGTCTGTCTGTCTCCAGGGTGGTAATGTGTCTGCGACTGGACAAGGATGAAGAGGCCAGTCGACTAACAGCTGATGATGATGAGGAGGAGACAGAGAGCTGTGGACAGTCACTACAGCTACCACACTGAGCTACCACACTGAGCTACCACACTGAGTGATTTACCACACTGTGTGAGCTACCACACTGAGCTACCACACTGTGCGAACTACCACACTGTGTGAGCTACCACACTGTGTGAGCTACCACACTGAGTGATTTACCACGCTGTGTGAGCTACCACACTGTGTGAGCTACCACACTGAGTGATTTACCACACTGAGCTACCACTCTGAGTGATTTACCACGCTGTGTGAGCTACCACACTGAGCTACCACACTGAGCTACCAGACTGAGCTACCACTCTGAGCTACCACTCTGAGTGATTTACCACGCTGTGTGAGCTGACCCTTTTGTAGATTAATGATTGATGACATTAAAACCATCTGCCGTGTCAACCCAGCGTGAAAATGAATGAAAACCCTTCTGTGAAATATGAATGCATGAATAACTGTCAGTCAGTTTTGACTAAAATGTCAGCTAAATGGTATATATTGTAGAATTGTAAAACAATACAGAATAATTGAGTAAACAACAATAATTGACTTTTTCCACCATACAAAAGGGATAGTTGATCTAAATTACACAGTTTTACCTTACTTAACTAGGCAAGTCAATTAAGAACAAATTCTTATTTACAATGACAGCCTAGGAACAGTGGGTTAACTGCCTTGTTCAGGGGGCAGAACGACAGATTTGTACCTTGTCAGCTCGGGGATTTGATCTTGCAACCTTTCGGTTACTGGCTCAACACTCTAACCACTAGGCTACCTGCCGCCATAATGACAGAGTGCACCCCACTCCCCGTTATATACAGTAATAGAATATAATTATTCATTATTATAATTCTTTGATTGATTGATTTTTAAACAAAGTTTGCATTCAATTTCAATGATAAAAAAACAAACTCCAGTAACTAGATGTTTGCACAGTTATAATACAATTCAAGTTTTAACATTATAAATTCCAATTCCATTCCAAGGATGTTTTTATCTAACCATTTTAATCACAATTCAGACCGTCTAAACTCTAACTAAATTCCAACCGAAGGATGGTTCTTATTCGATTCCAATTCAGACAGTCTAAATTCCAATTCCATTCCAGTGATGATGTTCTTTTACAATTCCAATTTAAATTCCAAATCAATTCCACTTTTGGAGGGTTGATTGCTGCAATTCAAATTCAATTCCAAAGTGAATTCTCCACTTCTTGCTTGAATTCCAGAATTTAATTTAGAATTTTAAATCCAAATTGGAATTCACCCCAACCCTGGTATCCACACCCTGGAATTTCCCAGGGTTTTTCTGCATCCCAACTGAACAGTGTGTGTGCCAATGTAAGTTGGAGTCCGACCTAACCACCATATTCGGGCTCCCAAGATGGAAACGCCGAGAGACGGCTCGTCTCTTGTGAGATTAAGACGAAGAGAGAACCTGCCTCCACTTCCCTCCGTTTTATTGGCAAATGTCCAGTCACTTGAGAATAAGGAATAATAAGAATCAATAATAAGTACAGTGCCTTCAGAAAGTATTCAGACCCCTTGACTTTTTCCACATTTTTTACATTACAGCCTTACTCTAATATATATATATTTTCCCCCCCTCATCAATCTACACACAATACCCCATAATGAGAAAGCAAAAACAGTTTTTTAGAAATGTTTGCAAATCTAAAAAATAAATTAAACTGAAACATCACATCTACATTTAGTATTCAGACCCTTTACTCAGTACTTTTTTGAAGCACCTTTGGCAACGATTACAGCCTCAAATCTTATTGTGTATGAAGCTACAAGCTTGGCACACCTGCATTTGGAGAGTTTCTCCCATTCTTCTCTGCAGATCCTCTCCAGCTCTGTCAGGTTGGATGGGGAGCGTTGCTGCACAGCTATTTTTGGTTTTCTCCAGAGATGTTCGATCGTTGTCTTGGCTGTGTGCTTAGAGTCGTTGTCCTGTTGGAAGGTGAACCTTCACCCCAGTCTGAGATCCTGAACGCGCTCTGGAGCAGGTTTTCATCAAGGATTTCTCTGTACTTTCCTCTGTTCATCTTTTTCTCGATCCTGACTAGTCTCTCAGTCCCTGCTGCTGAAAAACATCCCCACAGCATGATGCTGCCACCACCATGCTTCACCGTAGGGATGGTGCCAGGTTTCCTCCAGACGTGACGCTTGGTATTCAGGCCAAATAGTTCCATCTTGGTTTCATCAGACCAAAGCATTTTGTTTCTCATGGTCTGAGAGTCTTTAGGTGCCTTTTGGCAAACTCCAAGCATGCTGTCACGCGCCTTTTACTGAGGAGTGGCTTCCGTCTGGCCGCTCTACCATAAAGGCCTGATTGGTGGCGTGCTGCAGAGATGGTTGTCCTTCTGGAAAGGTCTCCCATCTCCACAGAGGAGCTCTGTCAGAGTGACCATCAGGTTCTTGGTCACCTCCCTGACCAAGGCCCTTCTCCCCCGATTGCTCAGTTTGGCCAGGCGGCCATCTCTAGGAAGAGTCTTGGTGGCTCCAGAATGAAGGAGGCCTCTGTGTTCTTGGGGACCTTCAATGCTGCAGAAATATTTTGGTACCCTTCCCCAGATCTGTGCCTCAACACAATCCTGTCTCGGAGCTCTACGGACAATTCCTTTGACCTCATGAAATGTTTTTTGCTCTGGCATGCACAGTGAACTGCATGCACAGTGACGTTATATAGACAGATGTGTGCCTCTCCAAATCTTGTCCAATCAATTTACCACAGGTGGACTCCAATGAAGTTGTATAAACATCTCAATGATGATCAATGGAAACAGGATGCACCTGAGTTCAATTTTGAGTCTCATAGCAAAAGGTCTGAATACTTACATAAATAAGGTATCTGTTTTTTTTAAATAAATTTGCAAACATTTCTAAAAACCTGTTTTCGCTTTGTCATTAGTTTTTGCTTTGTCATTATGGGGTATTGTGTGTAGATTACTGAGGATAAAAACATTTTTTAATCCATTTTAGATTAAGGCAGTAACGTAACAAAATGTGGAAAAAGTCAAGGGGTCTGAATACTTTCTGAATGCAAAATAGTCACATGTATTAAGTCATATGTAAATAGTCACATGTATTAAGTCATATGTAAATAGTCACATGTATTAAGTCATATGTAAATAGTCACATGTATTAAGTCATATGTAAATAGCCACATGTATTAAGTCATATGTAAATAGTCACATGTATTAAGTCATATGTAAATAGTCACATGTATTAAGTCATATGTAAATAGTCACATGTATTAAGTCATATGTAAATAGTCACATGTATTAAGTCATATGTAAATAGCCACATGTATTAAGTCATATGTAAATAGTCACATGTATTAAGTCATATGTATATAGTCACATGTATTAAGTCATATGTAAATAGTCACATGTATTAAGTCATATGTAAATAGTCACATGTATTAAGTCATATGTATATAGTCACATGTATTAAGTCATATGTAAATAGTCACATGTATTAAGTCATATGTAAATAGTCACATGTATTAAGTCATATGTATATAGTCACATGTATTAAGTCATATGTATATAGTCACATGTATTAAGTCATATGTATATAGTCACATGTATTAAGTCATATGTAAATAGTCACATGTATTAAGTCATATGTAAATAGTCACATGTATTAAGTCATATGTAAATAGTCACATGTATTAAGTCATATGTATATAGTCACATGTATTAAGTCATATGTATATAGTCACAAGTATTTATATCTTCCCTGCATATAGTCGGTACCTTGTATCGCAGACTACCAGAGTATCTTACCTGCATATAGTCGGTACCTTGTATCGCAGACTACCAGAGTATCTTACCTGCATATAGTCGGTACCTTGTATCGCAGACTACCAGCGTATCTTACCTGCATATAGTCGGTACCTTGTATCGCAGACTACCAGAGTATCTTACCTGCATATAGTCGGTACCTTGTATCTCAGACTACCAGAGTATCTTACCTGCATATAGTCGGTACCTTGTATCTCAGACTACCAGAGTATCTTACCTGCATATAGTCGGTACCTTGTATCGCAGACTACCAGAGTATCTTACCTGCATATAGTCGGTACCTTGTATCGCAGACTACCAGAGTATCTTACCTGCATATAGTCGGTACCTTGTATCGCAGACTACCAGAGTATCTTACCTGCATATAGTCGGTACCTTGTATCTCAGACTACCAGAGTATCTTACCTGCATATAGTCGGTACCTTGTATTGCAGACTACCAGAGTATCTTACCTGCATATAGTCGGTACCTTGTATCGCAGACTACCAGAGTATCTTACCTGCATATAGTCGGTACCTTGTATCGCAGACTACCAGAGTATCTTACCTGGATATAGTCGGTACCTTGTATCGCAGACTACCAGAGTATCTTACCTGCATATAGTCGGTACCTTGTATCTCAGACTATCAGCGTATCTTACCTGGATATAGTCGGTACCTTGCATCGCAGACTGCCAGAGTATCTTACCTGGATATCGGTACCTTGTATCGCAGTCTGCCAGAGTATCTTACCTGGATATCAGTACCTTGTATCGCATTCTGCCAGAGTATCTTACCTGGATATCGGTACCTTGTATCGCAGACTACCAGAGTATCTTCCCTGGATATCGGTACCTTGTATTGCCATCAGGAGAAAAAGCCCTTGTCGTTGTAGTGATGTCGTATCTCGGATCTGAACAGGTACCTCCATCGATCCCCAAAATCTCTGCCAATTTGTGCCGTTGAAGGGATAAGCAACAGAATCCTCCTTCAGGACATGCCAGATAACCTGGCAGACTTCCGCGGTGATGGCACAAACTGTAGAGATGAGTTATAACTCGCAGCGATACTTTTCTGTGTGCTGCCACTCGCCAAAGAAAACACAGGGTTACAGACAGCCTTTCTGAAGCACTTACGGGTTCTATTCTGCTCTGTTCTACACTGTTCTATTCTATTCTATTGTGTTCTGTTCTGCTCTTCACTGCAGTACTTATGGGCAAGCTGTGAGTTCTGTCGTGGGAGATGTCAAGGACAAACAGCTGAAGTAAGTCGTGAAATCTGGCAACCGACATTCGAAAGTATTGAAAATGTCTTTCCCTGCGTCAATGCTTCACATAGGTTGGACAAGAGACTTGTTCTCTCCATCGTCCTCTCTTGTAGGGTTCAGTGGATGAACTGGCCATTTTCTCAGTCTTTGTTTTCTTCTCCTCCTGAGTAGGAATAGCATTTCAAGCTCTAGCAATTACAATTCAAAAAATATATTTTTTTTGCTTCTGTGGCTTAAAAGTAGTGTCGTAAAGCAGAACAGATCTCCAGACTAGCCTGACAAGTAGCTAGTATTTGTAAATAGACATATAACACCAGATCTGGAAGTTCAAACATTGTCTCTAGCCTGTCAAACAGAGGTGCCTCGGCTCCTCTTGCTTGGTAAGCTACTCTGGCTCCCCCTAGTGTATATCCACTACCCAAGGCTCCTCTTGCTTGGTATGCTACTCTGGCTCCCCCTAGTGTATATCCACTACCCAAGGCTCCTCTTGCTTGGTATGCTACTCCTGCTCCTCCTAGTGGATATACACCACACAAGAGTCCTCTTGCTTGGTAAGCTACACTGGCTCCCCCTAGTGGATATCAACTACCCAAGACTCCTCTTGCTTGGTAAGCTACTCTGGCTCCCCCTAGTGGATATCAACTACCCAAGACTCCTCTTGCTTGGTAAGCTACTCTGGCTCCCCCTAGTGGATATCAACTACCCAAGACTCCTCTTGCTTGGTAAGCTACTCTGGCTTCCACTAGCAGACATTGCCATTGGCGGGCGGTCCTACTACATGAAAACAAACATTTACATATTTTAAAATAATTTTCCTCAACAGAGAATTAATATATCTTTCAGATTCTGTGCAGTTCATTAATTTTTTTGACGAAAGTCATTTATATTTATCAACTACTCAACCCTGGGTTTGTGTCAACGGGCCAGAATGGACTGGAAGATTGAAAACAACAGCATTCAATCAGGAAGTGGGTCAAGTTGGCAGGGCTACATAAGGTGAATTTACAACCAGGCAAATTATCATTTGACATCTTGATCGTCATAGCAACAGCTGTCAGACAGTTGGCAGTTGGGGGAAAATGGCTGCCAGTCAGTTTATAGTTGGCAGTTGGGGGAAAATGGCTGCCAGTCAGTTTACAGTTGGCAGTTGGGGGAAAATGGCTGCCAGTCAGTTTATAGTTCAAGCTAACATGGTGGATTTTAAATGAAGATTTGTATTTGTATTTATTATGGGTCCCCATAAGCAGCAGCTACTCTTCAAAATGAAGGCAGTTTATACAGTTTTAAAAACATTACAATACATTCACAGACCATGTGCCCTCAGGCCCCTACTCCACCACTACCACATATCTACAGTACTAAATCCATGTGTATGTATAGTGCGTATGATATCGTGTGTGTGTGTGTATGTATGTGTGTATGTATGTGTCTGTGCCAATGTTTGTGTTGCTTCACAGTCCCCTCTGTTCCATAAGGTGTTTTTTAATCTGTTGTTTAAATTAATTAATTTTACTGTTTGCATCAGTTACCTGATGTGGAATAAAGTTCCATGTAGTCATGGCTCTATGTAGTACTGTGGAATAGAGTTCCATGTAGTCATGGCTCTATGTAGAACTGTGGAATAAAGTTCCATGTAGTCATGGCTCTATGTAGTACTGTGGAATAGAGTTCCATGTAGTCATGGCTCTATGTAGTACTGTGGAATAGAGTTCCATGTAGTCATGGCTCTATGTAGTACTGTGGAATAGAGTTCCATGTAGTCATGGCTCTATGTAGTACTGTGGAATAGAGTTCCATGTAGTCATGGCTCTATGTAGTACTGTGGAATAGAGTTCCATGTAGTCATGGCTCTATGTAGTACTGTGGAATAGAGTTCCATGTAGTCATGGCTCTATGTAGTACTGTAGAATAGAGTTCCATGAAGTCATGGCTCTATGTAGTACTGTGGAATAGAGTTCCATGTAGTCATGTCTCTATGTAGTACTGTGGAATAGAGATCCATGTAGTCATGGCTCTATGTAGTACTGTGCGCCTCCCATAGTCTGTTCTGGACTTGGGGACTGTGAAGAGACCTCTGGTGATATGTCTTGTGGGGTGGTCATGGGTGTCTGAGCTGTGTGCCAGTAGTTTAAACAGACAGCTCGGTGCATTCAGCATGTGAATACCTCTCATCAATACAAGTAGTGATGAAGTCAAACTCATCCACGTTGAGCCAGGAGAGATTGACATGCATGTTATTAATGTTGGCTCTCTGTGTACATCCAAGGGCCAGCCGTGCTGCCCTGTTCTGAGCCAATTGCAATTTTCTTAAGTCCTTTTCTGTGGTACCTGACCACACGACTGAACAGTAGTCCAGGTGCGACAAAACTAGGGCCTGTAGGACCTGCCTTGTTGATAGTGTTGTTAAGAAGGTAGAAACTATGGCCTGTAGGACCTGCCTTGTTGATAGTGTTGTTAAGAAGGTAGAAACTAGGGCCTGTAGGACCTGCCTTGTTGATAGTGTTGTTAAGAAGGTAGACACTAGGGCCTGTAGGACCTGCCTTGTTGATAGTGCTGTTAAGAAGGTAGAGCAGAGATTTATTATAGACAAACTTCTCCTCATCTTAACTACTGCTGCATCAATATGTTTTCACCATGACAGTGAACAATCCAGGGTTACCCCAAGGAGTTTAGTCATCTCAACTAGCTCAATTTCCACATGATTTATTACAAGATTTAGTTGAGATTTAGGGTTTAGTGAGTGTTTTGTTCCAAATACAATGCTTTTAGTTTTAGAAATATTTAGGGCTAACTTATTCCTTGCCACCCATTCTGAAACTAACTGCAGCTCTTTGATGAGTGTGTCAGTCATTTCAGTCGCTGTAGTAGACCCTCTGGCTTTACTCAAAGCCAGTGGCATGTCATTAGTGAAGATTGAAAAAAGTAAGGGGCCTAGACAGCTGCCCTGGGGAATTCCTGATTCTACCTGGATTATGTTGGAGAGGCTTCCATTCTAGAACACCCTCTGTGTTCTGTTACCTGGATTATGTTGGAGAGGATTCCATTCTAGAACACCCTCTGTGTTCTGTTACCTGGATTATGTTGGAGAGGATTCCATTCTAGAACACCCTCTGTGTTCTGTTAGACAAGTAACTTTTTATAGCAGGGGGTGTAAAGCCATAACACATAAGTTTTTCCAGCAGCAGACTATGATCGATAATGTCAAAACAAGACAAATAGTTCAACTCAGGCCGTTTACCATTGGGGGGGGGGGAATCAGTTACATTCTGCTTAACAGGGTGGCTCTTCCATAGACACCAATACGAAAGCAGATGGGTCCGGTTTCCTCTACCGTCTCTGGTTCAAGTACTGCTAACACACTAACGCACTCGGTCCAGAGATCCACACATCATGATAATGGAGCCATAGAACCCCCCCCCCCCCCCCCCCCCCCCCCACTGAGCTATGCCGTCTGCAATCCCTGTGCTGTTCTGCCCACATAAACCTTTCTGGCATCTTTCATGAAACATGGGACCAACACTTTACATGCTGCGTTTATATTGTCGTTCAGTGTACATGCATGATTTCTGAATTGTAATCTATTGAGGAATATCAAAATATAAAGATTACAAAAATAAAGTTCAATTAAACAATAAGGCCCGAGGGGTGTGGTATATGGCCAATATACCACGACTAAGGGCTGTTCTTGGGTACGATTAAACGCGGAGTGCCTGGACACAGCCCGTAGCCGTGGTATATTGGCCATATATCACAAACCCCTGAGGTGCCTTATTTCTATTATAAACTGGTTACCAACGTAATTAGAGGAGTAAAAATTTATATTTTGTCATACCCGTGATATACGGTCTGATATACCATGGCTGTCAGCCAATCAGCATTCAGGGCTTGAACCACACAGTTTATAATATCCAATAAATTATCAATATAACAGTGTATTTCAAACATATTTTTTTTATATTTTTTAACACACTAGAAAGACATTTAAATGGTTTTCAATTTCCACCATAACAGACAAACGAAGGTCTTGACCATGCAGATATACATTCCCTAAAACGTTATTGGGTGGTGTTTCATTCCCATCTAATCCTGAAATCTGAAACAATCCTCGCAGAAAATAAATGAAACTTTTTTTTTTCTTCTTTCAAATCACCCGAATCAACTAAATCAACTGATTGAATGGTTACATTAGACAGTAGTGGTGGGTGGCGAGTTTTGATGACATCACTTCTTCATGAAGTGACTGATGACGTCCATGGGCAGAGGGAAGATGATGGTGGAGTTCTTCTCCGCGGCGATGGTGGTGAGGGTCTGGAGGTATCTCAGCTGGAGGCCTGATGGAGACTCAGCGATCACTAGAGACGCCTCCTTCAGGGCCCGAGAGGCGTTCATCTCCCCCTCCGCTGCAATCACCTAAAGAGGGAGACAAAGAAGTGGATTGGAACAAACCTACAGAGGGAGACAACTGTGTGTGTGTGTGTGTGTGTGAGTGTGTGCCCACCTTCGCCCTGGCCTCCCGGGTGGCCTCTGCCTCTGCAGCCATGGCTCTCTGCAGCTGGTGGGGCAGCTTCACATCCTTGATCTCCACACGCTCCACCTTGATACCCCACGGGTCAGTAGCCTCGTCCAGACTGGCCTATAGGAAGATAGGATATTACAGCAACACGTTATTACAGAGCCCTCCCTATTCCACCTCATTCAGACTGGACTATAGGAGGGGAACAGAATATTACAGGAAATTATGTTCACCAACAGTGACAAAAAAACTCTCAACCGGTTAAATGGAGAGGCCAACCCACCTCTCCAGTCTGTCCAGAAGGACATCATGGTCAACAGTGTTGAACGCAGCACTTAAAGACAAGTGTCGGCTCTAAGATCATTTACGACTTTAACTAAGGCTGTCTCATTGCTGTGGTCAGCACCAAAACTAGATTGGATTTCTTTTTAATAAATAAAGTTGACACTTAAAAAAAAAAAGAGCTGTTTTGAAGACCAATTTCTCCAGATTTTTTTGCTTAAGAATGAAAGGATGGAGATTGTCAGAAATGTCCTAAGAGATGAAGAATCTTGATGACATTTTCCCAGATGGGGTTTCATCGTAACAGTTTTTAGTGCCGTGGGAAAAGTCAGTGATTAATAATAGTTTGCACTTCTTCAGAAATTAAATGAATTAAAAACTGTTGGTAGGTTCTAGGTACGGGGGCCCTCAGCCAGGGTAAATAAATCCACAGTGGCTTTGCGTTGTCGGCTAAAGGCACATACCATCAAACTTCTCATCAGGTCTTACTTCTCTGATACCCAGCCTAACGTTGCTTATCTTATCTCTGAAATATGTGTCGAACTCATCATATATAGATGTTCACATAGGTTTGCGAGGGGGGGGGGGCAGGATTTATCAGGCCATCAATGGTTGAGAAGAGCACTGTCTAATTATTCTGATTAATAGTGATCAAGTTAGTAAAATGAGCACGTCTGGCATTTCTAATGGGCTTGTTATATACGCCAAGTTGATCTCTCAGGATATAATAATGGACCTGCAACTTTGACTTTCTACACTTCAGTCAGACAGGACCTCAGCCAGGTTCCCGGTTCACCTCATAGTCAGACAGGACCTCAGTCAGGTTATTGGTTCAAATAATAGTCAGACAGGACCTCAGCCAGGTTCTTGGTTCACCTCATAGTCAGACAGGACCCCAGTCAGGTTCGTGGTTCAACTTATAGTCAGACAGGACCTCAGTCAGGTTCTTAGTTCAACTCATAGTCAGACAGGACCTCAGCCACGTTCTTGGTTCAACTCATAGTCAGACAGGACCTCAGCCAGGTTCTTGGTTCAACTCATAGTCAGACAGGACCTCAGCCAGGTTCTTGGTTCACCTCATAGTCAGACAGGACCTCAGTCAGGTTCTTGGTTCAACTCATAGTCAGACAGGACCTCAGCCAGGTTCTTGGTTCACCTCATAGTCAGACAGGACCTCAGCCAGGTTCTTGGTTCAACTCATAGTCAGACAGGACCTCAGCCAGGTTATTGGTTCACCTCATAGTCAGACAGGACCTCAGCCAGGTTCTTGGTTCAACTCATAGTCAGACAGGACTTCAGCCAGGTTCTTGCTTCACATCATAGTCAGACAGGACCACAGTCAGGTTCCTGGTTCCCCTCATAGTCAGACAGAACCTCAGCCAGGTTCTTGCTTTACGTCATAGTCAGACAGGACCTCAGCCAGGTTCTTGGTTCTAGGGTTCTACAGTGGTAGGTTCTAGGTACGGGGGCCCTAAGCGAGATTTGGTTCACGGCGGAGAGAAATGTTGCTGTTTTTTAAGTTAAGTTCCAGCAAGTCTACACGTTTTGCCATGGAGCTGGAAGTCAGGGCCCCTGGGCACGTGCCCTGCATGCTTATTGATGATTACTATAAGTTTAAATAGCACGGCTAGACTAACTACCAATAGAAACATTAACATGGCTAATTGTCAGGTAATTGAATGCCTGACATAACAAGAAAAACTGCTGATGCACAAACCAATGTGCATCAACTGAGTCGACAAAAACATTTAAAAAAAACATATTTTTGAGGGGTCGGGGCCCCCTTGTGGCAGTGGCTCCTAAGTGACCACTTATGTCACTTATGCCTGGAGCCGGCCCTGGTTTTTAGGTTTCTAGGGTTCTGTACCTGCATACTGTGTGAGATGCCCTCGCGGTCTGATAACAGCTCTGCCAGGTTCTTGGTTCCCAGGACGTTTCTCAGGGTGGTCTGGGCCAGGAGACGGGTGGAGAAGTCTGCGTTGGACACGTTGGCCACCGAGGAGATGGGGTCACTCACCCGGAAGTACACCACCCCATCAACACACACTGTCACAGAGTCCTTAGTCAGAATCTACAACACACAAACACCCACAGAGAGAGAGAGAGATAGAAAGAGAGAGGAGAGAGAAAGACCTCAATGATTTTGTTTACATCATGACTGAAGAATGTTATTATATAAAGATAAGATATGCAGTATCAGTCAAAGTTTTAGAACACCTACTCATTCCAGGGTTTTTCTTTATTTTTACTATTTTCTACATTGTAGAATAATAGTGAAGACATCAAAACTATGAAATAACACATATGGAATCATGTAGTAACCAAAAAAGTGTTAAACATATTATATATTTTAGATTCTTCAAAGTAGCCAACCTTTGCCTTGATGACAGCTTTGCACACTCTTGGCATTCTCTCAACCAGCTTCACCTGGAATGCTTTTCCAACAGTCTTGAAGGAGTTCGCACATATGCTGAGCACTCGGTGGCTGCTTTTCCTTCACTCTGTGGTCCAACTCATCCCAAACCCTCTCAATGGGTTGAGGTCGGGTGATTGTCAATCACAACATACTTATTGGCAGACTCAACTGCCTTGGTTTCTCAAATGATTGCCTCGCCTGGTTCACCAACTCTCCTTCCAGACGCACATTAATCATCTCCAGTCCAAAATTAAATTTAGAATCGGCTTCCTATTTCGCAAAACAAAGCATCCTTCACTCATGCTGCCAAACATACCCTCGTAAAACTGACCTTCCTACCGATCCTCGACTTCGACGATGTCATTTAACTTCACTAGGGTAGGGGGTGTGTGCCCAAATTAAGTGTGCCCAAATTAAACTGCCTGCTACTCAGCCATAAAAGCTAGAATATGCATCTAATTAGTAGATTTGGATAGAAAACACTCTGAAGTTTCTAAAACTGTTTGAATGATGTCTGTGAGTATAACAGAACTCATATGGCAGGCGAAAACCTGAGAAAAAATCCAACCAGGAAGTGGGAAATCTGAGGTTTGTAGTTTTTAAAGTCATTACCTATCGAATATACAGTGTCTATGGGGTCATATTGCACTTCCTACGGCTTCCACTAGATGTCAACAGTCTTTAGAACGTTGTTTGATGCTTCTACTGTGAAGGAGGGGGGAATGGGAGCTGAATGAGTCCGAGGTCTGCCAGAGTGGCATGAGCTGATCGCGCGCGCTCACGTGAGAGTTAGCTTGCGTTCCATTGCATTTCTACAGACAAAGGAATTCTCCGGTTGGAACATTATTGAAGATTTATGATAAAAACATCCTAAAGATTGATTCTATACTTCGTTTGACATGTTTCTACGAACTGAAATATGATTTTTCGTCTGAACTTTCGCCTGGACTTGCCCGCGCCTCGTGAGTTTGGATTGTGTGCTAAACGCACAAACAAAAAGGAGGTATTTGGACATAAATGATGGACTTTATCAAACAAATCAAACATTTATTGTGGAACTGGGAATCCTGGGAGTGCATTCTGATGTAGATCATCAAAGGTAAGTGAATATTTCTAATGCTATTTCTGGCTTCTGTTGACTCCACAACATGGCAGATAACTGTATGGCTTGTTTTGTTGTCTGAGCGCTGTACTCAGATTATTGCATGGTGTGCTTTTTCGGTAAAGCTTTTTTGAAATCTGACAAAGCGGTTGCATTAAGGAGAAGTTTATCTGAAGTTCCATGCATAACAGTTGTATTTTTTAGCAATGTTTATTATGAGTATTTCTGTAAATTGATGTGGCTTTCTGCAAAATCACTGCATGTTTTGGAACTACTGAACATAACACGATGTAAACTGAGATTTTTGGATATAAATATGAACTTTACCGAACAAAACATACATGTATTGTGTAACATGAAGTCCTATGAGTGTCATCTGATGAAGATCATCAAAGGTTAGTGATGAATTTTATCTCTATTTCTGCTTTTTGTGACTCCTCTCTTTCGCTGGAAAAATGGATGTGTTTTTCTGTGACTTGGCTCTGACCTAACATAATCGTTTGGTGTTATTTCGTCGTAAAGCCTTTTTTAAATCGGACACTGTGATTTACAACAAGTGTATCTTTAAAATGGTGTAAAATATTTGTATTTTTGAGGAATTTTAAAGATGGGATGGGATTTCTGTTGTTTTGAATTTGGCACCCTGCAGTTTCACTGGCTGTTGACGAGGTGGGACGCTAGCGTACCACATACCCTAGTGAGGCTAAAAAATAGCCTCCAACACTCTACTCAACAACTTGGATGCAGTCTTTCACAGTGCCATCCGTTTTGTCACCAAAGCCCCATATACTACCCACCACTGCGACCTGTACGCTCTCGTTGGCTGGCTCTCGCTTCATACTCGTCGCCAAACCCACTGGCTCCAGGTTATCTACAAGTCTCTGCTAGGTAAAGCCCCGCCTTATCTCAGCTCACTGGTCACCATAGCAGCATTCACCCGTAGCACGCTCTCCAGCAGATATATCTCACTGGTCACCCCCAAAACCAATTCTTCCTTCGGCCGCCTCTCCTTCCAGTTCTCTGCTGCCAATGACCGGAACAAACTGCAAAAATCACTAAAGCTGGAGACTCTTACCTCCCTCACTAGCTTTAAGCACCAGCTGTCAGAGCAGCTCACAGATCATTCGACCTGTACACAGCTCATCTGTAATTACTACCTACCTCATCCCCATACTGGTGTTTATTTATTGATCTTTCTCCTTTCCACACCAGTATCTCTGCTTTGCACATTCATCTTCTGCACATCTACCATTCCAGTGTTTAATTGCTATATTGTAATTACTTTGCTCTGACAGTTTATTTAATGGGTGTCCATCCTGGTTAGTATAGGTCCTACCTCCTGATTTAAATGACAGTTTATTTAATGGGTGTCCATCCTGGTTAGTATAGGTCCTACCTCCTGATTTAAATGACAGTTTATTTAATGGGTGTCCATCCTGGTTAGTATAGGTCCTACCTCCTGATTTAGATGACAGTTTATTTAATGGGTGTCCATCCTGGTTAGTATAGGTCCTAACTCCTGATTTAAATGACAGTTTATTTAATGGGTGTCCATCCTGGTTAGTATAGGTCCTACCTCCTGATTTAAATGACAGTTTATTTAATGGGTGTCCATCCTGGTTAGTATAGGTCCTACCTCCTGATTTAAATGACAGTTTATTTAATGGGTGTCCATCCTGGTTAGTTTAGGTCCTACCTCCTGATTTAGATGACAGTTTATTTAACTGGTTAGTATAGGTCCTACCTCCTGATTTAGATGACAGTTTATTTAATGGGTGTCCATCCTGGTTAGTATAGGTCCTACCTCCTGATTTAAATGACAGTTTATTTAATGGGTGTCCATCCTGGTTAGTATAGGTCCTACCTCCTGATTTAGATGACAGTTTATTTAATGGGTGTCCATCCTGGTTAGTATAGGTCCTACCTCCTGATTTAGATGACAGTTTATTTAATGGGTGTCCATCCTGGTTAGTATAGGTCCTACCTCCTGATTTAAATGACAGTTTATTTAATGGGTGTCCATCCTGGTTAGTTTAGGTCCTACCTCCTGATTTAGATGACAGTTTATTTAACTGGTTAGTATAGGTCCTACCTCCTGATTTAGATGACAGTTTATTTAATGGGTGTCCATCCTGGTTAGTTTAGGTCCTACCTCCTGATTTAAATGACAGTTTATTTAATGGGTGTCCATCCTGGTTAGTATAGGTCCTACCTCCTGATTTAGATGACAGTTTATTTAATGGGTGTCCATCCTGGTTAGTATAGGTCCTACCTCCTGATTTAAATGACAGTTTATTTAATGGGTGTCCATCCTGGTTAGTATAGGTCCTACCTCCTGATTTAGATGACAGTTTATTTAATGGGTGTCCATCCTGGTTAGTATAGGTCCTACCTCCTGATTTAGATGACAGTTTATTTAATGGGTGTCCATCCTGGTTAGTATAGGTCCTACCTCCTGATTTAAATGACAGTTTATTTAATGGGTGTCCATCCTGGTTAGTATAGGTCCTACCTCCTGATTTAAATGACAGTTTATTTAATGGGTGTCCATCCTGGTTAGTATAGGTCCTACCTCCTGATTTAAATGACAGTTTATTTAATGGGTGTCCATCCTGGTTAGTTTAGGTCCTACCTCCTGATTTAAATGACAGTTTATTTAATGGGTGTCCATCCTGGTTAGTATAGGTCCTACCTCCTGATTTAGATGACAGTTTATTTAATGGGTGTCCATCCTGGTTAGTATAGGTCCTACCTCCTGATTTAGATGACAGTTTATTTAATGGGTGTCCATCCTGGTTAGTATAGGTCCTACCTCCTGATTTAGATGACAGTTTATTTAATGGGTGTCCATCCTGGTTAGTATAGGTCCTACCTCCTGATTTAGATGACAGTTTATTTAATGGGTGTCCATCCTGGTTAGTATAGGTCCTACCTCCTGATTTAGATGACAGTTTATTTAACTGGTTAGTATAGGTCCTACCTCCTGATTTAGATGACAGTTTATTTAATGGGTGTCCATCCTGGTTAGTATAGGTCCTACCTCCTGTGGAGGAATGTCGAATGACACGGTTCTCAGGTCCACTTTCACGAAGGAGTCTGTGCATGGCAGCACGAAAAAGATACCTGGAAGAGACAGAGTTTATTTATTTTCATCAATGTAGATTGAATATGCGTGCGCACACAGACACACACACACACACACACACACACACACACACACACACACACACACACACACACACACACACACACACAGTGACTGGTCTTTTACCTGGTCCCTTAGCCTTCCGGTCTGTAATACGGCCCAGCCTGAAGATGACAGCACGTTCATACTCCTGAACTATCTACAACACAACACACACACACACACACACACACACACACACACAGACACACACACACACACACACAAACACAACACAAAAAGTTAAATATAGAACATATCTTGGTAGATTTTAGTTAGAGGTATCTGTAGTTCTGTAGTTCTGTAGGTATGTAGTTCGGTAGGTATGTAGTTCAGTAGGTATGTAGTTCTGTAGGTATGTAGTTCTGTAGGTATGTAGTTCTGTAGTTCTGTAGTTCTGTAGGTATGTAGGTCAGTAGGTATGTAGTTCTGTAGGTATGTAGTTCTGTAGTTCTGTAGGTATGTAGTTCTGTATGTATGTAGTTCTGTAGTTCTGTAGGTATGTAGTTCTGTAGGTATGTAGTTCTGTAGTTCTGGAGGTATGTAGTTCTGGAGGTATGCAGTTCTGTAGTTCTGGAGGTATGTAGTTCTGTAGTTCTGTAGGTATGTAGTTATGTAGGTATGTAGTTCTGTAGTTCTGTAGGTATGTAGTTCTGTAGGTATGTAGTTCTGTAGTTCTGTAGGTATATAGTTCTGTAGGTATGTAGTTTTGTAGGTATGTAGTTCTGTAGGTATGTAGTTATAGTACACTTTTTGGTACAGTAAAATGGTTCTGTAGGTATATAGTTCTGTAGGTATGTAGTTCTGTAGTTCTGTAGGTATGTAGTTCTGTAGGTATGTAGTTCTGTAGGTATGGAGTTCTGTAGGTATGTAGTTCTGTAGTTCTGTAGGTATGTAGTTCTGTAGGTATGTAGTTCTGTAGGTATGGAGTTCTGTAGGTATGTAGTTCTGTAGTTCTGTAGGTATGTAGTTCTGTAGGTATGTAGTTCTGTAGTTCTGTAGGTATGTAGTTCTGTAGGTATGTAGTTATAGTACACTTTTTGGTACAGTAAAATGGATTACAGTAACTTACTGTAAAATAAATTACAGTAACTTACTGGCCAATTACTTTTTACAGTACAGCTTTGACTGGAATGAAGACGCCCGTTCTATTCATTCTATGGACATTGTGTCTTACTCACCTTTATACAGAACCAGATGGTGAAGGGGAACAGGGAGAAGACGAACAGTCCAGAGAGGATCACAATGAGCCAGCCACAGCAACCTAGGCTCCCTGAACCAACATCAGCTGAGAGAGAGAGAGAGAGAGAGAGAGAGAGAGAGAGAGAGAGAGAGAGAGAGAGAGAGAGAGAGAGAGAGAGAGAGAGAGAGAGAGAGAGAGAGAGAGAGAGAGAGAGAGAGAAATGACATGTTATTAGCATTTGTTGGAAATGGCAAGTTTTAGAAAACCAGAGTTTGGATGGGAGTCACTTCTTGTCTATATAGACTCCTGTCATGGTAAGGAGGAAGGAAATATATAAATGTAGAAATCACTTTACTACAGTGAGCTGTACAGTGTATTGTACAATCTACTCTGAAGAAAATTATCAATGCAACAATTAAAGTATTGGTCTCATGTTTCCTGAGCTGAAATAAAAGATCCCAGAAATGTTCCATACGCACAGAAAAAGCTTATTGCTCTCAAATGTTGTGCAGAAATGTGTTTACCTCCCTATTAGGGAGTATTTTTCCATTTACCAAGATAATCCATCCACCTGACAGGTGTGGCATATCAAGAAGCTGATTAAACAGCATGATCATTACACAGGTGCACCTTGTGCCGGGGACAATAAAAGGCCACTGAAACATGTGCAGTTTTGTCACACAACACAATGCTACAGATGTCTTTTTTTTTTGAGGGAGCGTGCAACTGGCATGCTGACTGCAGGAATGTACACCAGAGTTCATTTCTCTACCATAAGCCACCTCCAACGTTGCTTTAGAGAATTTTGCAGTACGTCAACCGGCCTCTCAACTGTAGACTACGTGTATGGCGTTGTGTGACAGCATGTATGATGTAGTGTGGGCGAGCGGTTTGCTGATGTCAACGTTGTGAACAGAGAGCCCCATGGTGGCGGTGGGGTTATGGTATGGGGCAGCTATAAGCTACGGACAATGAACACAATTGCATTTTATCGCTGACAATTTGAATGCACAGAGAAACCGTGACGGGATCCTGAGGCCCATTGTCATGCCATTCATCCATCATCTCATGTTTCTGCATGATAATGCATAGCCCCATGTCGCAAGGATCGTTCATATTTCCTGAAAGCTGAAAATGTCCCAGTTCTTCCATGGTCTGCATACTCACCAGACATGTCACCCATTGAGCCTGTTTGGGATGCTCTCGATCGACGTGTACAACAGCGTGTTCCAGTTCCCGGCAATATCCAGCAACTTCACACAGTCATTGAATAATGGAACAACATTCCCCGGACCACATCTAACAGCCTGATTAATTCTATGTGAAGAAGATGTGTCATGCTGCATGAGGCAAATGGTGGTCTCACCAGATACTGACTGGTTTTCTGATCCACACCCCTACCTCTTTATTAAAGGTATCTGTGACCGACAGATGCATATCTGTATTCTCAGTCATATGCTTTTTAAATCACGTAGCCTACATATCAATGCAAACACACAAAATATCTGGGTCCAATAGGAGAGAGGTGAAGATCTGCGTCCCACACCGTTGTGCAGTAAGATGAAGATCTGCGTCCCACACCGTTGTGCAGTAAGATGAAGATCTGCGTCCCACACCGTTGTGCAGTAAGATGAAGATCTGCGTCCCACACCGTTGTGCGGTAAGATGAAGATTTGCGTCCCACACCGTTGTGCAGTAAGATGAAGATCTGCGTCCCACACCGTTGTGCAGTAAGATGAAGATCTGCGTCCCACACCGTTGTGCAGTAAGATGAAGATCTGCGTCCCACACCGTTGTGCAGTAAGATGAAGATCTGCGTCCCACACCGTTGTGCAGTAAGATGAAGATCTGCGTCCCACACCGTTGTGCAGTAAGATGAAGATCTGCGTCCCACACCGTTGTGCAGTAAGATGAAGATCTGCGTCCCACACCGTTGTGCAGTAAGATGAAGATCTGCGTCCCACACCGTTGTGCAGTAAGATGAAGATCTGCGTCCCACACCGTTGTGCAGTAAGATGAAGATCTGCGTCCCACACCGTTGTGCAGTAAGATGAAGATCTGCGTCCCACACCGTTGTGCAGTAAGATGAAGATCTGCGTCCCACACCGTTGTGCAGTAAGATGAAGATCTGCGTCCCACACCGTTGTGCAGTAAGATGAAGATCTGCGTCCCACACCGCTGGCCAGTAAGATGAAGATCTGCGTCCCACACCGTTGTGCAGTAAGATGAAGATCTGCGTCCCACACCGTTGTGCAGTAAGATGAAGATCTGCGTACCACACCGTTGTGCAGTAAGATGAAGATCTGCGTCCCACACCGTTGTGCAGTAAGATGAAGATCTGCGTCCCACACCGTTGTGCAGTAAGATGAAGATCTGCGTCCCACACCGTTGTGCAGTAAGATGAAGATCTGCGTCCCACACCGTTGTGCAGTAAGATGAAGATCTGCGTCCCACACCGTTGTGCAGTAAGATGAAGATCTGCGTCCCACACCGTTGTGCAGTAAGATGAAGATCTGCGTCCCACACCGTTGTGCAGTAAGATGAAGATCTGCGTCCCACACCGTTGTGCAGTAAGATGAAGATCTGCGTCCCACACCGTTGTGCAGTAAGATGAAGATCTGCGTCCCACACCGCTGGCCAGTAAGATGTTGCTGTTTTTTATATCTTGTTTTTTTGTTGTTGTTTTTTGCAGGTTTGCTGTTCATTTGAGCAATCTGAGATGGAAGGGAGTTCCATGCAATAACATCTCTATAATTCTGTACCCTTTCTTGAATTTGTTCTGGGGACAGTGAAAAGACCCCTGGTGGCATGTCTGGTGGGTTAAGTGTGTGTCAGATATGTGTGTAAGTTGACTCGGCAAACAATTTGGAATTTTCAACACATTAATTGTCACGCCCTGACCTTAGAGATCCTTATTATTCTCTATGTTTGGTTAGGTCAGGGTGTGACTTGGGTGGGAAAGTCGATGTTTTCTATTTCTTTGTTTTTGGCCGAGTGTGGTGCCCAATCAGTAGATGCCTACTGGAGAACTTATTTGTATTGCTTTTCATCTTTTTAATGAATTTATCTTATTAACACTTTGTTCTAGCTAGCTATTTGTGTAGGTAGCTATCAAGTAAACACATTATCGTTGTCTCTGAGTCAAGAGCCTGAAGAGACGATCTACGGTCCGGCGGTCCCGGCGACGATCGCTGCACGAGAGGCGCCACCGAAGTGGGGGGAGCCTCAAGCGGAGCGGGGTCTGCGTCCCGCACCGGAGCCCCCACCGAGTGTCCCCTATAGGTTCAGGTTTGTGGCCGGAGTCCGCACCTTTGGGGGGGTACTATCTCACACTCTGACTTTAGAGATCCTTATTATTCTCTATGTTTGGTTAGGTCAGGGTGTGACTCGGGTGGGAAAGTCGATGTTTTCTATTTCTTTGTTTTTGGCCGAGTGTGGTTGCCAATCAGAGGCAGCTGTCTATGATTGTCTCTGATTGGGGATCATATATAAGTTGTCATTTTCCTTTTGGGTTTTGTGGAATCTTGTTTTCTGTTTAGTGGTTTTTACAGAACTGTGCGCTTTCGTTTTCACGTTTGTTATTTTGTTTGTGTGTTTTTTGAATATTCAAATCATGAACACTTTCCACGCTGCGCCTTGGTCCACTATTCAATCGACAAACGAGAGCCGCTACATTAATGTTTCTTATAAAAATAAGAAGTGATTCAGTCAGTCTCTCCTCAACTCTTAGCCAAGAGAGACTGGTATTCATAACATTGATATCAGTCCTCTGATTAAGGCAAGACGTGCCGCTCTGTTTTTGGCTAAACTCAACTAGGTCTTTTCTTGCAGCACTCGACCACATGACTGGACAATAAGATAAGATAAAACTAGAGCCTGCAGAAATTGCTTTTTGGAGTGTGGTGTCAAAAAAGCAGAGCATCTTTTTATTACAGACAGACCTCTCCCCATCTTTACCACCATTGAATCTATATGTTTTGATCATGACAGTTTACAATCTAAGGTAACGACAAGTAATTTAATCGATCCCACTCTAGAGTACAGGCCTCGGTGTAACGCTCATTCCTTCAACGATAAACGCGAGTCCGACCATCACCCCTGGTGAGACAAAACCACGACTCGTCAGTGAAGAGCACTTTTTGCCAGTCCTGTCTGGTCCAGCGATGGTGGGTTTGTGCCCATATGCAACGTTGTTGCCAGTGATGTCTGGCGAGGACCTGCCTTACAACAGGCCTATAAGCCCTCAGTCCAGCCTCTCTCAGCCTATTGCAGACAATCTGAGCACTGATGGAGGGATTGTGCGTTCCTGGTGTAACTCGGGCTGTTGTTGTTGCTGCCAAACTGCCATCCTGTACTTGTCCCGCAGGTGTGATGTTTGGATGTACCCATCCTGTACCTATCCCGCAGGTGTGATATTCGGATGTACCGATCCTGTGCAGGTGTTGTTACACGTGATCTGCCACTGCGAGGACAATCAGCTGTCCGTCCTGTCCTGTCTCCCTGTAGCGCTGTCTTAGGCGTCTCACAGTACGGACATTGCAACTTATTGCCCTGGCCGCACCTGCAGTCCTCATGCCTCCTTGCAGCATGCCTAAGGCACGTTCACGCAGATGAGCAGGGACCCTGGGAATCTTTCTTTTGGTGTTTTTCAGAGTCAGTAGAAAGGCCTCTTTAGTGTCCTAAGTTTTCATAACTGTGACCTTAATTGCCTACTGTCTGTAAGCTGTCAGTGTCTTAACGACCGTTCCACAGGTGCATGTTCATTAATTGTTTATGGTTCATTGAACAAGAATGGGAAACAGTATTTTAAACCGATGCAATGAAGATCTGTGAAGTTTTGGGATTTTTACGAATGATCTTTGAAAGACAGGGTCCTGAAAAGGGGACGTTTCTGAGTTTAGCTCTGAATCCATGATATGACAGAGGTTGAAAAGCCATAAAACATAAATTTTCTCAACAATAGGTTATGGTCAATAATATCAAAGGCTGCACTGAAATCCAACAGTACGGCTCCCACAGTCTTCTTACTATCAATTTATTTCAACCAATCATCAGTCATTTGTGTCAGTCCAGTACATGTTGATTGGCCTTCTCTTTAAACATGCGGGAAAGTATGTTGTTAATTTGTTTACAGAGAAATAGAATTGTATTTGGTCAAACACCATTATTTCCAACAGTTTGTTAAGAGCTGGCAGCAAGCTGATTGGTCTGCTGTTAGAACCAGTAAAAGCCGTTTTACCACTCTTGGATAGCGGAATTACTTTGGCTTCCCTCCAGGCCTGAGGACAAAGACTTTCCTCTAGGCTCAGATTAAAGATATGACAGATAGGAGTGGCCAGAGAGTCAGCTACCATCCTCAGTAGGAGTGGCTATAGAGTCAGCTACCATCCTCAGTAGGAGTGGCTATAGAGTCAGCTACCATCCTCAGTAGGAGTGGCTATAGAGTCAGCTACCATCCTCAGTAGGGGTGGCTATAGAGTCAGCTACCATCCTCAGTAGGAGTGGCTATAGAGTCAGCTACCATCCTCAGTAGGGGTGGCTATAGAGTCAGCTACCATCCTCAGTAGGGGTGGCTATAGAGTCAGCTACCATCCTCAGTAGGGGTGGCTATAGAGTCAGCTACCATCCTCTGTAGGGGTGGCTATAGAGTCAGCTACCATCCTCAGTAGGGGTGGCTATAGAGTCAGCTACCATCCTCAGTAGGAGTGGCTATAGAGTCAGCTACCATCCTCAGTAGGAGTGGCTATAGAGTCAGCTACCATCCTCAGTAGGGGTGGCTATAGAGTCAGCTACCATCCTCAGTAGGAGTGGCTATAGAGTCAGCTACCATCCTCAGTAGGAGTGGCTATAGAGTCAGCTACCATCCTCAGTAGGAGTGGCTATAGAGTCAGCTACCATCCTCAGTAGGAGTGGCTATAGAGTCAGCTACCATCCTCAGTAGGGGTGGCTATAGAGTCAGCTACCATCCTCAGTAGGAGTGGCTATAGAGTCAGCTACCATCCTCAGTAGGAGTGGCTATAGAGTCAGCTACCATCCTCAGTAGGAGTGGCTATAGAGTCAGCTACCACCCTCAGTAGGAGTGGCTATAGAGTCAGCTACCATCCTCAGTAGGAGTGGCTATAGAGTCAGCTACCATCTTCAGTAGGAGTGGCTATAGAGTCAGCCACCATCCTCAGTAGGAGTGGCTATAGAGTCAGCTACCATCCTCAGTAGGAGTGGCTATAGAGTCAGCCACCATCCTCAGTAGGAGTGGCTATAGAGTCAGCTACCATCCTCAGTAGGAGTGGCTATAGAGTCAGCTACCATCCTCAGTAGGAGTGGCTATAGAGTCAGCTACCATCCTCAGTAGGGGTGGCTATAGAGTCAGCTACCATCCTCAGTAGGAGTGGCTATAGAGTCAGCTACCATCCTCAGTAGGAGTGGCTATAGAGTCAGCTACCACCCTCAGTAGGAGTGGCTATAGAGTCAGCTACCATCCTCAGTAGGAGTGGCTATAGAGTCAGCTACCATCCTCAGTAGGGGTGGCTATAGAGTCAGCTACCATCCTCAGTAGGAGTGGCTATAGAGTCAGCTACCACCCTCAGTAGGAGTGGCTATAGAGTCAGCTACCATCCTCAGTAGGGGTGGCTATAGAGTCAGCTACCATCCTCAGTAGGAGTGGCTATAGAGTCAGCTACCATCCTCAGTAGGAGTGGCTATAGAGTCAGCTACCATCCTCAGTAGGAGTGGCTATAGAGTCAGCTACCATCCTCAGTAGGAGTGGCTATAGAGTCAGCTACCATCCTCAGTAGCTTTCCATCTAAGTTTTCAATGCCAGGTCTGTCATTATTGATCGACCATTTTTCCACCTCTCCCACACTTACTTTACCAAATTATAACTTAAAATGCTTTTCTTTCATTATTAATTTTGTTTTTTTTAAATGTGTGAATTCGATAACTCACTGTTCGTTGTTGGCATTTCTTGTCTAAGTTTGCCCAATTTGCCAAATATTTGGAAACATCAAATGGTTTTGTGATGAATTTGTCTTTCTGGACATCATTTCATTTAAAGTACTACAACGTTTTTTATTCACCATTCTTTATATAATTCATCTTGGCTTCATAATACAGTTTATTCGTCTTTTTGTTGAGTTTAGTGACATAATCTGTCAATTTCCAGTAAGTCAGCCAGTCAGTTATTAGCCACTGCTTTTTCCCCATCTCTTTCAACCATACTGTTTTTCATTTCCTCATCAATCCATGGAGCCCTAACAGTTCTAACAGTCAGTTTCTTAACAGGTGCATGTTTATCAATAACTGGTAGAAACTATTTCATAAATGGATCAAGTGGTGCGTCTGGATGCTCCTCATTACACACATCAGACAAAACAAATATTTGTTATATCTTCTAGTCTAGGATGGCAGTGATCACACCGTGCTTCTTTCTACACCTGCATTTGCTTGCTGTTTGGGGTTTTAGGCTGGGTTTCTGTACAGCACAGCTGATGAAAGAAGGGCTTTACAAATAAATTTGATTTGATCACACACAGGTCTGTTTACTTCTGAAGTAACATCATAATGCTATCTGGTGATGAAGACATTAGCAGAGGGAGGGGTTTTATGAAGTAGCATAGCATAATGCTATCTGGTGATAAAGACATTAGCAGAGGGAGGGGTTTTATGGGGTTTTATGAAGTAGCATAGCATAATGCTATCTGGTGATGAAGACATTAGTGGAGGGAGGGGTTTTATGGGGTTTTATGAAGTAGCATAGCATAATGCTATCTGGTGATGAAGACATTAGCAGAGGGAGGGGTTTTATGGGGTTTTATGAAGTAGCATAGCATAATGCTATCTGGTGATGAAGACATTAGCGGAGGGAGGGGTTTTATGAAGTAGCATAGCGTAATGCTACCTGGTGATGAAGACATTAGCAGAGGGAGGGGTTTTATGAAGTAGCATAGCGTAATGCTACCTGGTTATGAAGACATTAGCAGAGGGAGGGGTTTTATGGGGTTTTATGAAGTAGCATAGCATAATGCTATCTGGTGATGAAGACCACACACACACACACACACACACACACACACAGACACACACACACACACACACACACACGGTCAAGGCCAACAAAGGTTGTGTTATGCAACAAAGCGTCATGTGCTCCCTCCCTCTAGATGAAAGATAAATAAATTCCACGTGTTGTCACAGTTGGGATGACTCATCTCAGCCTGGGATCCCTACAGATGTAGGATCTTCATTTGATCATCCTGTTGTTGAAGGAATTTTATTCAACGTTTAAAAAGGTTTCTAAAGTTTATAATTTCCCATTTAAAATGAAAGACTTGATTTGCCCTAATAAAAAAATTGATCAACCCCTACTAAAAAAATCCATCAATTATAATCCACATCATGATCCACATTTCCTGTCGCTGAAGGGTTATTTTTCTGCTTTGTGAAACTGGCTCAAATTAAGATACGGCATCTGTAATGGTTTGAGCTCATGGAAATATACTATCTGAGAAAATCAGAGGAAATCGTCTCCTAAAACAAGCCCAGTCTGTGTGTCACATACACAATGTCAACATTAACGTTAGTCGATTACTGTGTAGTTATGCTATTCAGAGTGTGTGTTGACAACGTTTAATAACATAGCTTGCTTAATCAGTCTGTATCTTTTAAATGAGTCTATTGAATTACAGTGCCTACCGATAAAACCTTGTTATTTTCCCCCACACAGACGATAGTCAATCTGAATGAATGGTTCTGGGCTATTTTCCTTATTACGGATAGCTCTGTTTTGCTAAACGTCACTTCAGCCAGAGGAAGTGTTTGATCACCGTACAGAAGTCCAGTGGGTAGGCCTGTATTGTGTAAAAGTGTTTCACTTCCCCGAATGGAAAACAGAAGCTCAAATTTCCCGTCAACTTTCTAACTTTTGTGCTACATTGTCGTTCGTTATTGGTAAAGACTGTTCTTTTTTACAGTGTCAGTCTATTTCAGGCTCAAGCGTTTCACTGCCGTTCCGCTGAACCATATGACACAATTATCAGCCCTATTAGCCCTTTCATTTAGAGAGACCTACAGTAGTGAGTGCATACATATTTGGTCCTCTGTGGAAATTGAACCCACAACCCTGGCATTGAAAGTGCCATGCTCTATTAACTGAGCCACAAGGGGAGAAACACTATAGAGACAGAGAGTCCCACCGTGATCTGTCCTGTCCGCTCTCTCGTAATACAGAGCCTTCACAAAGATATTCATACCCCTTGAACTTAGTCCACATTTTGTTGTGTTACAGGCTGAATTCAAAATGGATTGAAAATAATATTTTCTCTCACCCCATCTACACACAATACCCCATAATGACGTCACAATACCCCATAATGACGTCACAATACCCCGTAATGACGTCACAATACCCCGTAATGACGTCACAATACCCCACAATGACGTCACAATACCCCATAATGACGTCACAATACCCCATAATGACGTCACAATACCCCATAATGACGTCACAATACCCCATAATGACGTCAGAATACCCCATAAGGATAAAATGAAAACGTTTTTTGGAAATGTTTGCACATTTATTGAAAATAAAATACATAAATATCTCATTTACATAAATATTCACACCCCTTGAGTCAATACATGTTAGAATCACCTTTGGCAGCGATTACAGCTGTGAGTCTTTCTGGGTCAGTCTCTGTGAGATTTGCACACCTGTACAATATTGTGCAATACTTCAAGCTCTGTCTAATTGGTTGTTGATCATTGCTAGACAGCCATTTTCAACTCTTGCCATAGATTTTAATGCCGATTTAAGTCAAATCTGTAACTTGGCCACTCAGGAAAATGCAGTCGTCTTGGTAAGTAACTCCAGTGTATATTTGGCCTTGTGTTTTAGGTTATTGTCCTGCTGAATGTTGAATTCATCTCCCAGTGTCTGTTGGAAAGCAGACTGAACCAGGTTTTCCTCCAGGGTTTTGCCTGTGCTTAGCTCTATTACATTTATTTTATCCTAAAAACTGCCTAGTCCTTGTTGATGACAAGCATACCCATAACATGATGCAGCCACCACCATGCTTGAAAATATGAAGAGTGGTACTCAGTAATGTGTTGTGTTGGATTTGCCCCAAACACAACACTTTGTATTCAGGACATAAGGTTCATTTCTTTGCCACATTTTTAGCAGTTTTACTTTAGTGCCTTGTTGTAAACAGGAAGCATGTTTTGGAATATATTTATTCTGTACAGGCTTCCTTTTCACTCTGTCATTTAGGTTAGTATTGTGTAGTAACTACAATGTTGTTGATCGATCCTCAGTTTTCTCCTATCACAGACATTAAACTCTATAAATGTTTTAAAGTCACCATTGGTCTCATGGTGAAATCTCTGAGCAGTTTCCTTCCTCTCCAGCAACTGAGTTAGGAAGGACGCCTGTATCTTTATAGTGACTGGGTGTATTGATACACCATCCAAAGTGTGCACCTGAGTGGCACAGCGGTCTAAGGCACTGCCTCTCAGTGCAAGAGGCGTCACTACAGTCCCTGGTTTGAATCCAGGCTGTATCACATCTGGCCCGTGATTGGGCAGTGCACAGTAGGCCGTCATTGTAAATAAGAATTTGTTCTTAAATGACATGCCGGGCTAAATAAATAAATAACTTCCCATCTACCAATGGGTGACCTTCTTTGCGAAGCATTGGAAAACCTCCCTGGTCTTTGTGGTTGAAATTCCCTGCGTGACTGAGGGACCTTACAGATAATTGTATGCGTGGGGTACAGAGTTGAGGTAGTCATCGAAAATCATCTTAAACATTATTATTGCACACAGAGTGAGTCCATGCAAATTATTATGTGAATCGTTAAGCACAATTTTACTCCTGAACTTGCCATAACAAAGGGGTTGAATACTTGATTGACTCAAGACATTTCACCTTCTCATTTTTTATTAATTTATAAAAACATAATTTCAGTTTCACATAGTCTAATATGATGTGTTGTATGCAGCATCTGTGGTAAAAATTCACACTGTAAACCTAACAAAGGGTTGGAACTAAACAATGTATTCATCATTCCAACACATGAGGATAATAATAGATATATAATATATAGATATATAATATAATAATATAATAAATAATAATAGACCTACATTACTGATTAGGATGATTGACTAGACCCTGATCCTGGAGAGATAAACCTCCTGTAGGTTTTAACTCTAACCCTGATCCTGGAGAGATAAACCTCCTGTAGGTTTTAACTCTAACCCTGATCCTGGAGAGATAAACCTCCTGTAGGTTTTAACTCTAACCCTGATCCTGGAGAGATAAACCTCCTGTAGGTTTTAACTCTAACCCTGATCCTGGAGAGATAAACCTCCTGTAGGTTTTAACTCTAACCCTGATCCTGGAGAGATAAACCTCCTGTAGGTTTTAACTCTAACCCTGATCCTGGAGAGATAAACCTCCTGTAGGTTTTAACTCTAACCCTGATCCTGGAGAGATAAACCTCCTGTAGGTTTTAACTCTAACCCTGATCCTGGAGAGATAAACCTCCTGTAGGTTTTAACTCTAACCCTGATCCTGGAGAGATAAACCTCCTGTAGGTTTTAACTCTAACCCTGATCCTGGAGAGATAAACCTCCTGTAGGTTTTAACTCTAACCCTGATCCTGGAGAGATAAACCTCCTGAATGTTTTAACTCCAACCCTGTTCCTGGAGAGATACCCTCCTGGAGGTTTTAACTCCAACCCTGTTCCTGAAAAGCCACCCTCCTGTAGGTTTTCACTCCAACCCTGTTCCTGGAGAGATACCCTCCTGTAGGTTTTAACTCCAACCCTGTTCCTAGAGAGATAAACCTCCTGTAGGTTTTAACTCCAACCCTGTTCCTGGAGAGATAAACCTCCTGTAGGTTTTAACTCCAACCCGAGTGGTAACTAACTAGAATCAAGTGCGCTAGATTAGGACAGTTGCTCTCCATGAACGGTAGCTATGGGTTAAGGTCAGCATTCAGATTGGGGTTACCATAAGGGTCAGGATTAAAGTACAGGTCAAGGTTGAATTAATATCAGATATGAGGGTCTAGAGGTTTAAGGTTAGGCATGAGGGTCTCAGGGTTAGGGTTAGGTTCAGGCATGAGGGTCTCAGGGTTAGGGTGAGGGATTTGGGTAACTAGGGGTTAAGGTTAAGGTTAGGGTTAAGGTTAGGGGTTAGGGTTAAGGTTAGGGTTAGGGTTAGGGGTTAAGGTTAGGGTTATGGGTTACGGTTAAGGTTAGGGTTAAGGTTAGGGTTAAGGTTAAGGTTAGGGTTAAGGTTAGGGTTAAGGTTAGGGTTAGGGTTAGGGTTAGGGTTAAGGTTAGGGTTAGGGTTAGGGTTAGGGTTAAGGTTAAGGTTAGGGTTAAGGTTAAGGTTAGGGTTAAGGTTAGGGTTAAGGTTAGGGTTAAGGTTAAGGTTAGGGTTAAGGTTAGGGTTAAGGTTAAGGTTAGGGTTAAGGTTAGGGTTAAGGTTAAGGTTAGGGTTAAGTTTAGGGAAGGGTTATTCATGAATTCACTTTCTGGCTGAACTGCATGACCTAAAAATCCTCATCTGAGTCTATCCTCAACTCTACTTGTAATAAATAAAAACACAAGCCTGTCAGACCTGTTA
>NC_048593.1:45457616-45465116 GCF_013265735.2 Oncorhynchus mykiss
TACGCCAAACATAACGTTTTGCATTGTTGCCAAAAAGTTCAATTTTGGTTTCATCTGACCAGAGCACCTTCTTCCACATGTTTGGTGTGTCTCCCAGGTGGCTTTTTATGGATATCTTTAAGAAATGGCTTTCTTCTTGCCACTCTTCCATAAAGGCCAGATTTGTGCAATATACGACTGATTGTTGTCCTATGGACAGAGTCTCCCACCTCAGCTGTAGATCTCTGCAGTTCATCCAGAGTGATCATGGGCCTCTTGGCTGCATCTCTGATCAGTCTTCTCCTTGTATGAGCAGAAAGTTTAGAGGGATGGCCAGGTCTTGGTAGATTTGCAGTGGTCTGATACTCCTTCCATTTCAATATTATCGCTTGCACAGTGCTCCTTGGGATGTTTAAAGCTTGAGAAATCTTTTTGTATCCAAATCCGGCTTTAAACTTCTTCACAACAGTATCTCGGACCTGCCTGGTGTGTTTCTTGTTCTTCATGATGCTCTCTGCGCTTTTAACGAACCTCTGAGACTATCACAGTGCAGGTGCATTTATACGGAGACTTGATTACACACAGGTGGATTGTATTTATCATCATTAGTCATTTAGGTCAACATTGGATCATTCATAGATCCTCACTGAACTTCTGGAGAGAGTTTGCTGCACTGAAAGTAAAGGGGCTGAATAATTTTGCACGCCCAATTTTTCAGTTTTTGATTTGTTAAAAAAGTTTGAAATATCCAATAAATGTCGTTCCACTTCATGATTGTGTCCCACTTGTTGTTGATTCTTCACAAAAAAATACAGTTTTATATCTTTATGTTTGAAGCCTGAAATGTGGCAAAAGGTCGCAAAGTTCAAGGGGGCCGAATACTTTCGCAAGGCACTGTATACAGTGTGTGCAAATGGCGTGAGGAGGTATGGCAATAAATAGGCCATAGTAGTGAAGTAATTACAATTTAGCAAATTAACACTGAGTGATAGATGTGCAGATGTGCAGATGATGATGTGCAAGTAGAAATACTGGTGTGCAAAAGAGCAGAAAAGTGCCTCTCGGTCTAAGGCACTGCATCGCAGTGCTAGCTGTGCCACCAGAGATACTGGGTTCGAGCCCAGGCTCTGTCGCAGGTGGCCGTGACGGGGAGGCCCATGGGGCGGCACACAATTGGCCCAGCGTCGTCCGAGTTAGGGAGGGTTTGGGTCTTGTCTCATCGCGCACTAGCGACTCCTATGGCGGGCCGGGTGCGGTGCACGCTGACCAGGTTGCCAGGTGTACAGTGTTTCCTCTGACACATTGGTGCGACTGGCTTCCCGGTTGGATGTGCGCTGTGTTAAGAAGCAGGGCGGCTTGGTTGGGTTGTGTTTCGGAGGACGCACGGCTCTCGACCTTCGCCTCTCCCGAGTCCGTAAGGGAGTTGCAGCGATGAGACAAGACTGTAACTACCAATTGGAAACCATGAAATTGGGGAGAAAAAAGGGGTAAAAAAGAGCAGAAAAGTAAATAAAAACAATATGGGGATGAGGTAGGTAGTTGGGTGGATGGGCTATTTACAGATGGGCTATGTACAGCTGCAGCAATCGGTTAGCTGCTCAGATAGCTGATGTTTAAAGTTAGTGAGGGAGATGTGAGTCTCCAGCTTCAGTGATTTTTGCTATTTGTTCCAGTCATTGGCAGCAGAGAACTGGAAGGAAAGGTGGCCAAAGGAGGTGTTGGCTTTGGGGATGACCAGTGAGATATACCTGCTGGAGCGCGTGCTACGGGTGGGTGTTATCGTGACCAGTGAGCTGAGATAAGGCGGAGCTTTACTTAGCAAAGACGTATAGATGACCTGGAGCTAGTGGGTCTGGCGACGAATATATAGCAAGGGCCAGCCGATTAGAGCATACAGGTCACAGTGTGCCACAGTGTGCCATCACAGCAGCAAGATTTGTGACCTGTTGCCACAAGAAAAGAGCAACCAGTGAAGAACAAACACCATTGTAAATACAACCCATATTTATGTTTATTTATTTTCCCTTTTGTACTTTAACCATTTGTACATCGTTACAACACTGTATATATATATAATATGACATTTGTAATGTCTTTATTGTTTTGGAACCTCTGTGAGTTTAAATGTTTACTGTTCATTTTTATTTCACTTTTGTATATTATCTATTTCACTTGGTTTGGCAATGTTAACACATGTTTCCCATGCCAATAAAGCCCCTTGAATTGAATTGACATGGAGAGAGAGAGAGTAGCATTGTTTATAAAGCCTGTCTGTTTATAGGCTCGGCCCAGAGGGGGTATGGTCTCATCCCTAACAAACACATTTAACAGACTCTATAGGTGTGAAGAGGGAGGCAGGGGAGAGAAAGAGAGAATCAACCAAAAAAACAGAGCAAACTAGACTGCTATTTGGCCCTAAACAGATGGTACACAGTGGCAGAATACCAGACCACTGTGACTGACCCAAACTTAAGAAAATGCTATGGAGACAGGCGGCCATAGGCAGACCTCTGTGGTCCGTTGCGATGAGAACAGGGTAACCAGTGGACCACAAACAGCATTGTAAATACAACCCATATTTATGTTTATTTATCTTCCCTTTCATACTTCAACTACTTGCACGTTGTTACAACACTGTACATGGCCAATAATATAAGACTTAAAATGTCTTTATTCTTTCAACACTTTTGTGAGTGTACTGTTTACTAACGTTTCCCTTGTTAATTTCCCTTTTGTTAATTGTCTATTCCATTTGCTTTGGCAATGTAAACACGTTTCCCATGCCAATAAAGCCCTTTGAATTGAGAGATGTAAACATACACTATATACAGTATACAAAAGATTGTGCTTGAGGTGGTGGGTCGACATCCGAGCTGAGATACACTATATATACAAACGTATGTCGACAAACCTTCAAACTAGTGGATTCGGCTTTTTACGTAACATAATCATTATGATCAGACTATAAATATACTGTAATGAAACAGGCAGGGAGCAGGTCTCTTCTAGCCCGAGGTCCGGCGCGCTGTCGACTGTGCCGCAAAAGAATGCTCGTGCTGCAGAGTCGATTTCCGCGATTATAAACCCAGGGTCGTTACAATACAATATATGGAGTCATTATGGTCAAATATATATTTCCCTTCGTTCAAAACCCTAATCCACCAGACACTTTCTCCTTTAGCCTGGGGATGTCATTCACAACCCTACCCAGTTCAACAGGTGAGGTGAATATATCTGTGTGTTTCCAGCGTTCTCAGTCCCACAAGAAAAGGAGTGAAGCTATAGGGATGTACAGTACTAAATCGAAATCACATTTTATTTGTCACATTCTTCGTAAAACAATAGGTGTAGAGACTAACAGTGAAATGCGGGTCATTTTCCAACAATTATTTTTTATTTTATTTAAACTAGTCAAGTCAGTTAAGAACACATTCTTATTTACAATGACGGCCTACCGGGGAACTGCCTTGTTCACGGGCAGAACGATATATTTGTCTTTACCTTGTCAGCTCTTGGATTCGATCCGGCAATCTTTGGGTTATTAGTCCAACGCTCTGACCACTAGGCTACGTGCAGAGAGAAAGATAATCTACACACTAGTGTTGCTTCCATTCTCGTTCATGACGGTCAGTCAGTTACAGAAGGTATGTGTGGAGCGGCTAACTTCAGTACAACAGGTTTCTACGGTCGCATTTACAACGTAATACATGTTGTCATAGAGACAGTTCCAAGTCTCCTGCCCATCGGTCCACGTTACAATAAAAATGTTTACAAACAAAAGTGTCACTTAGCAACAGTATTTCATTTCATTGAGGCGTACATGTTCAAACAGTGGTACGAACTCAGACAGACGCACATTCTCTCCCTCTCTATCTATTATAACCTCTCTGGTATTACAATTTTCACAAAAGTATTCAGACCTTCTTTGACTTTAGTCCACATTTTGTTGGGTAACAGCCACAATGGATTATATATATATTTTTTTTTTCTCACCCATATACAAACAATACCTCAAATGACAAAGTAAAAACATGTTTTTAGAAATGTTTGCAGATTTATTTTAGAATAAATATAGAAATATCTCATTTACATAAGTATTCTGTGAGTCTTTCTGGGTCAGTCTCTAAGAGCCGGGAGTCTTTCTGGGTCAGTCTCTAAGAGCCGCGAGTCTTTCTGGGTCAGTCTCTAAGAGCTGTGAGTCTTTCTGGGTCAGTCTCTAAGAGCTGTGAGTCTTTCTGGGTCAGTCTCTAAGAGCTGTGAGTCTTTCTGGGTAAGTCTCTAAGAGCTTTACACACCTGGATTGTACAACATTTACCCATCACTCTTTTAAAAATTCTTCAAACTCTGTCAAATTGATTGCTGATAATTGCTAGACGACCATTTAAGTCTCGCCAGAGATTTAAGACGATTTAAGTCAAAACTGTAACTAGGCCACTCAGGAAGATTCAATGTCGTCTTGGTAACTAACTCCAGTGTATATTTGGCCTTGTGTTTTAGGTTATTGTCCTGCTGAAAGGTGAATTCATCACCCAGTGTCTGACGGAAAGCAGACTGAATCAGAGTTTTGCTTTAGGATTTTGCCTGTGCTTAGCTCCATTCCATTTCCCCAGTCCTTGCCAATGACAAGCATACCCATAACATGATGCAGCCACCACCATGCTTGAAAATGGTACCCAGTAATGTGTTGTATTGGATTTGCCCCAAACACAACGCTTTGTATTCAGGACAAAAAGTTAACTGCTTTGCTACATTTGTGGCAGTTTTACTTTAGTGCCTTGTTGCAAACAGGAGGCATGTTTTGGAATACAGTTATTCTGTACAGGTTTCCTTCTTTTCACTCTGTCATTTAGGTTAGTATTGTGGAGTAACTACAGTGTTGTTGATCCATCCTCAGTTCTCTCCTATCACAGCCATTAAACTCTGTAACTGTTCTAAAGTCACCATTGGCCTCATGGTGAAATCCCTGAGCAGTTTCCTTCCTCTCCGGCAACTGAGTCAGAAAGGATGCCTGTATCTTTGTAGTGACTGGGTGTATTGATACACCATCAAACGTGTAATTAATAACTTTACCGTGCTCAAAGGGATATTGAATGTCTGCTTTTTCCTTTCTACCCATCTACCAACAGGTGCTCTTCGTTGCAAGGCATTGGAAAACATCCCTGGTCTCTGTGGTTGAATCTGTGTTTGAAATTCACTGCTCGACTGAGGGACCTTGCAGATAATTGTATGTGTGGGGTACAGAGATGAGGTAGTCATTCAAAAATCATGTTAAACATTATTATTGCACACAGAGTCCATGCAGCTTATTAGGTGACTTGTTAAAGACATGTTTACTCCTGAACGTATTTAGGCCATAACAAAGGAGTTGAATACTTATTGACTCAAGACATCTCAGATTTGACATTTTTAATTAGATTGTAAAAATGTCTAAAAACATAATTCTACTTTGACATTATGGGGTAGTGTGTGTAGAGGCCGGTGACACAAAATCTACATTTAATCCATGTAAAAAAAATTCAGGCTGTAACACAACTACATTTGGAAAAAGTCAAGGAGTGTGAATACTTTCTGAAGGCCCTGTACACACACACACACACACACAGTAGAGTGCCAAGAGAATCACATCGATCGCCCTTCTTTGTGACAGCACAGGGGTTAAAACACAGGAGCTTCACATAACAGGGAGAAGTTGCCCCTAGATGCTGATCTTGGGTCAGTTCAGCATTTCCCCCAATAATGGTTCGGATTTGGGGAAGTGGAAGCTGACCCAAGATCTGTACCTTGGGGAAACTGATCCTAGGTCTGTACCTAGGGGTAACTGATCCTAGATCTGTACCTAGGGGAACCTTATCCTAGATCTGCACCTAGGGGAAACTGATCCTAGGTCTGTACCTAGACTGACCCTAGATCTGAACCTAGACTGACCCTAGATCTGAACCTAGACTGACCCTAGATCTGTACCTAGAGGAAACTGATCCTAGATCTGTACCCAGGGGAAACTTCATCACTGAGCATGGTCCGCACACGTCAACCTTTGACCTTACAGCACAGCCTGGTCAACCGAATAACAGAAGTAAAATACACACATATATAACATTACTGTACACACTAATGGGATGAGGTAAACACTCACTGGACAGTTTATTAGGTACAACCACCCACGTTCACACAAAAAAAATGGTTCCCTCCTACAGACAGTGAGTCACGTGACCCTGGCTTGTTATATAAAGCAGGCAGACAGGCATCGAGGCATTCAGTTACTGTTCCATCGGACAGTTTATTAGGTACACCATTCACTACAATGGATCGCTCCTCCAGACAGTGAGTCACGTGGCCCTGGCTTGTTATATAAAGCAGGCAGACAGGCATTCAGTTACTGTTCCATTGAACGTTAGAAGGGACAAAAAATGATTGACCTAAGCGACCCTTTGAGCGGTGGCACGATCGTCGGCCGCCTTAACCCGGGGCTTTTCACGCACGACAGTGTCTAGGGTTTACCGAAAAAACGCCTCGACAAATATCCAGTCAGCGGAAGTCCTGTGGGTGAAAACAGCTCGTCCGAGGACAAGGGAAAGAATCGTGCGAGCGAACAAAACAGGAAAAATAACAGAGCAGTACAATGGTGGTGTGCAGAACCAGACCTTCAACCCAACGGAGCATCTTCGGGATGAGATGGAATAGGTTTCTTCGCAGCCTGAATGTGTCGCCGTCCCATCTGCAGCAAACTGCGCGCTGCCATCATGTCAGAATGGACCAACATCTCTGCGGAACGTCTCCGACATCCTTGTAGAATTCCCCCGAAGAATTCAGGCTGTTCTGGAGGCAAAGTGGGGTCGGGCGGGGGTCTGACCCAGTACTAGATGGGTGTGCCTAATAAACTGTCCAGTGAGAGAGCGTGTGTGTGTATACTTGTATTAATCCACATGGAACATGTATCCTTTTCCAGTTGTCTGGCTACTCAGACTCATCGTCTGGGTCTGACTCCCTCTCCGACAAGTTCTAGAATGGAAAAACACTCTAATTGTACTGATTGGTCCAGAAACCGATGGGTTGGGCCCAGAGCCAGAACACACGTGGGTAAAACGGCGTTTTGAAAACGTGTCAATGGCTTTGATGTTCTGATAGGTTTAAAAACAATCCAAATCGCTTGATTATCGTTTTGTCAGCACAAACTAATTCAATGACAGCAGTCTCAGACTGAAGTGTGTAGAGTACATAGAGGGAGAATTCAGTTTGAGTCTTCAGGCAAATGTTTCACCTGGTATCCTGCTCATCTAAACACAATGTTTCACCTGGTATCCTGCTCATCTAAACACAATGTTTCACCTGGTATCCTGGTCATCTAAACACAATGTTTCACCTGGTATCCTGGTCATCTAAACACAATGTTTCACCGGTATCTTGGTCATCTAAACACAATGTTTCATCTGGTATCCTGGTCATCTAAACACAATGTTTCACCTGGTATCCTGCTCATCTAAACACAATGTTTCACCTGGTATCCTGCTCATCTAAACACAA